>NW_025391650.1:0-1788 GCF_016433145.1 Gracilinanus agilis | reverse complement strand
TGCTTAGATGGCCTTTACTCAGGCCCATAAACAATAGGTTTGGTCCTGGCCTTATTATTAATTTTAATTAAACTTAATTTAATTAATTAAACTGCTTTGGCTGCATCCCATATATTTTGGTAGGAAGTCTCATCATTGTCATTCTCTTCAATGAAATTATCAATTGTTTCTATGACTTGTTCTTTAACTAACTTATTTTGGAGAATCATATTATTTAATTTCCAATTAGTTTTAGGTTTGCCACTCCATGTATCCTTGCTAATAATTTTTTATTGCATTGTGATCTCATAAGATTGCATTTATTTTTGGTTTTTTGCATATGTTTGCCATGTTTCTGTGTCACTCTTTGTGAATGTTCCATGTACTGCTGAAAAGAAAGTTTATTCATATTAGTCCCTATTTATTTTTCTCCATATATCTATTAACTAATTTTTCTAGGGTTTCATTCACCTATCTTATCTCCTTCTTATTTATTTTTTNTTCTGTGTCACTCTTTGTGAATGTTCCATGTACTGCTGAAAAGAAAGTTTATTCATATTAGTCCCTATTTATTTTTCTCCATATATCTATTAACTAATTTTTCTAGGGTTTCATTCACCTATCTTATCTCCTTCTTATTTATTTTTTGGGTTTGATTAATCTAGACCTGATAGGGGAAGGTTTAGATCACCCACTAGTATAGTTTTGCTATTTATTTTGTCCTTGAGCTCCGCTAGCTTCTCCTTTAGAAATCTCGATGCTATACCATTCGATGCATACATGTTGAGTACTGATATTTCTTCATTGTTTATACTGCCTTTTATTAGGATGTAATTACCTTCCCCATCTCTTTTAACCAAATCTATTTTTATTTTGACTCTGTCAGGAATCATTATTGCAACTCCTGCCTTCTTTTTCTCAGTTGAAGCCCAATAGATTTTGCTCCATCCTTTCATTTTACTCTATGTATGTCTGCCTGTCTCATGTGTGTTTCTTCNTTTCCCTATGCCTTCCTTACTAAACTCTTCTCTTCATCTCCACACAGACCTCCATTTCCTTATCCTTCATTTCTCTACCTGTCTCTCTGCCTTATATTAGGCACCATCTTCATTTTTCCCCATCTTGACCCCTTCGTGAGCCAGTTCAATCCTCCACTCTTCCTCTCTTAAATCCCTAGTCCTCTTATTGTAATATTGATTATTCCTTACTAAGTCTCAGCCTTGGATCATTCCACCATTCACCACCTTCACTCCTACTTATCTACTGCTAATCAAAAATGTGAAAAAGCCACATAACTATTATGCTGATGTCCACTGCAGATTGATGTTACACAACCTCAGCTTGGCCCTCACTGCTACTAGGCAATTCTACTACATATCTTGTATCAATTCATTATCTCCATCTTCCAAAGTCTCTTCCATATATATTTCACCCCTAATTAAACCTCTTATAACTCCATTCCTGTCACTTCTCAGCTGAGATCTTTGCCTCATATTTTCAGAAAACATCAAGGCCATTTACCATGAGGTCTCTCTTCTACACTTTCTACTCTCTTCGATTCCTCCTCTTATATTAGTCATATGTTTTCTGACATTATTAGCTCCTTCACACTCCTCTCACTTATTGATGTGACCCTAATCCTTACCAAACTAACCCCTCTGCCTCCTCAAACAATCCCATTTCACTCTGTCTCTTCCAAAAGCTTGCTCTTTCTGCCATCTCCCCTGTGTTAACTTGGAATTAACACAGAACTACCAAAGTTGTCAGAAAAACCACTGTTTAATCAGGATAGGGATAAGTCCAATATTT
>NW_025391649.1:0-1199 GCF_016433145.1 Gracilinanus agilis | reverse complement strand
AAAAAAGAAATTCAGAGGACTTTCCTTTACACCCTAGCTTTGTTGCTTATAACTTTTCTATTTTGTCTCCAGTCCCTATAGTTTCTGAGCCTGTTACCTCAGGTCCAGGATGCAGTGGATGACCCTGACATGTTTGATGTGTGACCAAACTCCATGTGCAAAAGAACACCTGTGTCAACCACTTTCATGGCTGTTGGACCATATTGTTCTTATCTGCCCATTCTGCCAAGAGAAGTCTTTATATGATTGGGGTAGATGCCAATATAACTCACCAATGGGTTTGTGGCCCATCAGCTACCCTCAATCTGGTTTATTCCGTCTGACAAGGTGCCTTTACCAGGGTTTGGCCACTGTACATGGTGGCCATGGTAGAAAGGAAGACACCAAAGGTGTATGAGCACCCGAAAAGGGCTTAACAAACCCTCTCACCAGAGGTCCCAGTCCTCCCTAAGTACCTCACATCTCAATGGTTTGACTCCTTGCCTTTCCTCCATGCCTAGAATGTTTTTCCTCTTCACTTCTACCTTGTGGCTTCCCTAGCTTTCTTCAAGTCTCATCTAAAATCGTACCTTTTGCAAGAAGCCTTTCTGAATCCCTCTTAATGGTAGTGTCTCCCTTCTGAGACTACCTCCAACTTACATGCATATATCTTCTATGTGTATAGTTGTTTGCTTGCTGTCCACTCCCTTAGACTATGAGCTCACTGAGGGCAGGGACTGTCTTTTTACCTTTTCTTTGTATCTCCAGGGCTTGGCATAGTGCCAGCACATAGTAAGCACTTAAGAACTGTTTGTTAATTGACTTGAGTTCCTCACTTTGTAGATAGCTTTCTATCCACTATGCCATACTTTGAAGTTAGCTCAGATGTATGAACCTAGAATCCTTCTGTGAGAGCTCTAACTTACTCACCCCTATTCCCTATCATGGCCCCACTCCTAAGAACTAGAGTGCTGCAGGCTCCCTACTGCCTCTTACATTAAAGATGGAACTCCCCAGAACACTGAAGCTAAGCCAGAGGACCCTTAATTTCCAACCCCTGTGGTAGACAATAGAAACCCAAGACAGTTTGGAAGATCATAAGATTTGAGAGATGGATGAGATTTTAACTATCTTCCAGTAACAGGATTACAGATCTCTAGCTGGAAGGGAGCTCAAAGGACATCACAGTTGAGGTAACAGGCTCAGAAACTATAGGGACT
>NW_025391648.1:0-4826 GCF_016433145.1 Gracilinanus agilis | reverse complement strand
CCCATTGCCTACCCTTACCACTCTTCTGCCTTGGAGCCAATACACAGTATTGACTCCAAGATGGAAGGTAAGAGTTTAAAAAAAAAAAAAAGGAAGCAGATCTTTTTGGAAAGTTGTTGTAAAGATCTCTGCAGAAGCCACACACTGCATCAAAAGATCCAGAATGAACTTTGGGATATAATGAACTGAACCAAAGGGGATTGAACATACTTATTCTTTTTTTTATCTTTTTTTTTTTAAACCCTTAACTTCTGTGTGTTGGCTCATAGGTGGAAGAGTGGTAAGGGTGGGCAATGGGGGTCAAGTGACCTGCCCAGGATCACACAGCTGGGAAGTATCTGAGGCCAGATTTGAACCTAGGACCTCCCGTCTCTAGGCCTCAGTCTCAATCCACTTAGCTACCCAGCTGCCCCTGAACATACTTATTCTGAAAGTAAATTCTTATGCCAAAGGGGACTGTCCCCTAATTGGCATTTTCTCAATACATCTATCAATAGTTTTTTGTTTTTGTCTTCTTTTATTTCCCTCTTATCTCTAACTATTGTAGCTTCCTCTTAGAAAGTGCAATATTGTATGTACTTTTAGATAGAAGATCTTTAGAGGTATAAGATAGATAGTTATGTTTAAACGATCCATTGGGGAAACTAATATCCAAAAGGATCACAGAGGGGATTGTATAGAGGGAATTTCATCCCCTTTCCTCTCCTGGATTGCTGACCCAGTTCATCCCATTTTTTATATGCCAGTACTCTGTCCATGAACATAAATAAAAGGATGGGAGTAGAGTCCACCTGTCTCTACTTCCTTGAGCAGGCGGATGAAATGGATGAAGAATGCTATAGGATGATCTACACATGGTCAGACTTAGAGTCAGAAAGAGACTTTAAATCTATGCTTATCTGCTTTCTCTATTTCAAGTGATTATTAATGAACTTTATGGAAAATAAGAACTTGAAGGTATTAATTTTAATCTAACAGGCTCCAAGATTGTCCTACTACTATACTGCCATCTTGGCTTTGCTCCCCCAAGACATTTTCTTTGAAATGACTCTGAAGAATAAAAAATTTAATATTGGACCCAAATCTATCCATCCATCCATCCATCTATCCATCTACCTACCCATTTATTAACACTGAGAAAATATTTCTTCAATATACATTTGTGAAAGATGCTATTAAAGAACCAGAAATTAGTAAAAAAAATTCCCCATTTTCATGGATATTGAAGACTAATAAGGCAGTAACTTTCATTTCTGTCTATGATTTTCTCTCTTTCAAAAAGAGATCCAAATCCAGTCATTCTTACTAAAAATGCACATCTTTATTTCTTCTGGGTATATCACTTCTTCTTGGTAGAACATTGCAATTAATTGAAATGGCAGCAAATGTATGAGAACATAGATTTTTTTTTAAAAGCAGGAACTCTAAGGTCCCCGAGGACTCAATTAAAATCAAAGTAAGACATATTTTAATTTTATAATTCAAAAATAAACCAGGGATAATATATTCAAAATTCCGACTTATCTACCTAGTGAAGAGTGATTATTTTTTGTTAGAAAAAGTTGTGAAATGAAATATACATATATTATGCAATATTTCAGATAATTTATTTTATTATGGAAAATCTAGAATTCACTTACTTGAATGATTATAATAAAATTAGAACCAGGTGAACTATAGTATTAAAGAAGTCTTATAATTGCCAGAGATTTATTTTTTGTTCATCATTAAAATTTTTCCATATTTAAATCATAAACATCTATAGTATAGTGGCCCCTATATATTTGTGTGCATCAAGATACCTTACATATAAAATATATATCATGTAAACATATATTTATGTGTATATATATATATATATAAATACATGCATATAAAACAAATTCATATATCATTAGGGAAATCTTGATGAGGAAACAGTTTCTAAAAATGCAAACAGGAAACTGCTCTGCAAGTTTTTTAAATTCAAGAATTACTTTTGTATCCATGAGATTAAGGTTTTCTTGACTTGCTCAGGTTAAGGAAGGAAGGAAGGAAGGGATATTAGTTTCTTACTATGTGCTAGGAGCTTTATAAATAGCTTGCTCAATCTCTACGACAACTCTGTGAGATAAGTGCTATTATTATTATCCTCACTTTTCTGTTGAGGAAATTGAGGCATATAGAACTTAAGTGACTTGTTCTGGGTCATAAAGCTACTAAGTAGCTGAAGCCAGATTTTAATGCAAAATTTCCTAACTCTATGCACATTGAACTATCTCCTATAACTACACTATATTAACTATCATACAAAGTCATAATGTATCAGAAATGGAAATTAAACTCAAGTCTTCCTAACCATAAGGATAATTCTCTATCCATTCTGCAATTCTCCCCTCCCTTCTCCATCTCTCCATTTCCCTCCTTTCTTCTCTTCATGCATATGTATGGAATTCCTATTATATATAAATATACATAGATTGAATATATTTATTAACATATACAAAACATAAATATATAGCTCCATGCATACGTGATCACATAAATATAGATATATGGCAGCATGGTATAGTGATGCCATAATCAGTGCTAGTTCCAGTCCCTCTTGGGGCACCATGGCACAGATTAGCTCTGCATAGCTGATGAAATCACTTGAACTCTCAGGATCCCCAGGCAAATTTGTAAGACAATACAGAATTGTTGCTGATCTCTCCAAACATAGAGGATTTGCTTACTATACTGCTTCATTCCAAGGTACTTTTATAACCAACTACCTGGTAGCATGGATAAAGTTTAGTCTTGGAATCAGGAAGATCTGGAATAGAGATCTTTTATGCATAATAGTTGTATAACTATTGGCAACTAATTTCAGTTTTCAGTGCCCCAAGCAGCTAAGACTATCAATTGCAAAGCAGTTGTTGATCTGCATGATTAGAGAGAGTATTCGTGTTGAGAATTCATTAAAATTTGAAATCACCAGTGTGTCTCATTCCTACCACTAAAAATAATCTATTGTACATCTATTAGCATGAATTCTTTCATTAGAAATTATTGCTTAACTTTATTTTTATGTATTATATATGTCTACAGCTCAACATATATGCTTTCAATGACAGACTTAACTAAGTTTGGTCAACCTCCAAAACTCTGTCATTGGTCCACTTTAGTCTTATCACACTCTTTTTTTGTTGAACTCACTCATCATTATCTAAAGGAGGACTATCTCAAAATTCATCTTAGTTTTCTCTGTATTTCCAAAGCTGGTGTGGAAATTCACCTAAATGTCAACAGGATTAAAACTAACCTTTTTATGGCTTTTAATGGTTTAGATCTGAGCAAGAATTCCTAATCCATATCAGTTCTGAGATCTTTCTGGAAACATGCCATCAATTATCAATCCTCCCCAGTTTTTATTCTCTGTTTTGACAGTTTAGATGATAATGGTCATATACATAAGCATGTGTATCTTTATGGCTTTTAATGACAGATCTGAGCAAGAATTTGTATAAGTTCTGGGATCTGTGGCATTTCCATAGTTCCTTATCTTACTTAAGGAGTTGCAGTCACCTGGGGAGAAGGGGCTCATTTTCCTATCAGTATTTGGCATCCTCCTTGTAGTTCCTGACATATCCAGGCAGTTAATAATCTAGCCTAAGAACTTCTATTATTCTTTTTTTAAAATTTGGAACTCAGAGTTATTCCCTGAGCAAGTCTTTTAAGCAATGCTGATTTTTTTGAGTAATATAGCAATGAAAGACACAATTGAGAGTAAGCTGACCTCTAGGTCAAAAAGACCTTCATTTAAGTCATACCTCTGAAGATACCTGTTTTGTAAAACTTGAAGTTCTATGTAACTGCTAGTTATTATTTTTAATGCACATAATTTCTCAGTGCTCCAGGCAACTCTGAAACCATAAATTATAAAGCCAGTCCTGATCTTTATTGTCAAGGGAGTTTTTCAATGAGATTTCTTTATATCAAAAATCACAGGTTCAAATCTATGTATGAAATATTTGCCCACACACATATTAATGTATACAATCTTTATCTAAACTATCAAAATAAAGAATACAGACTGTTGTTAATTGATAATTGATTATATTTTTCTAGAAAAATTATAACCTGTCATAGTATCAGAATATAAGAGGAAAAAGGTAGTTTTCTGAGATTCAGTTTTCTCATTTGTATAAAGATGTCTTCAATATCCTCATATTTGCGATCCCTCAATACTATTATTGTCTGCAATGTATTCAGTTTAAGATTTTTAAAATGCTACCTTTGGATTCAATGACATCAGATTTAAAAGCTCTTAATTGTGGGAAGCCAATAAAAGAATAGATAAAAATCTGAGACTCCTCTTTTGACCCCTTTTATGATCCACACCTTTTCTTATTGAAAAACATTATAGCCTTCTAGGAAAACTTTAAGTTCTTAATAAACCAGCACTTAATGAGTTAACAGCCTTTTTTCACTCAGCAAAGTAAAGCTGCAGCTGTGGGTATATCTCTCTAACTGCTCCAGATATCCCAAGGTCATGGAGTGGCAAGCTCAGGCAAAATAACTTTTAGATAAAGTGAGGCTCATTTTTAATCTTGAGACTGGTTCTCATCTGGCATTATCTTCATGAGAAAATTCTTTGTAAAACTATAACTTTATTGTGCTTTGATGTGACATAATTTATAACTTCTGCACATCTGCAAAGTTTCGGGGGGGGGGGGTTCTTTTGTGTGAAATGAGTCTTGAAATATATATAATAAACTCCATGCTCCTGGAGCCAGAGCTGGAAGCATGAGGTAAAACACAACTCCCTTCTCCTGTCCTTATTACCTTATCAACTAAACTCTCCT
>NW_025391647.1:0-4382 GCF_016433145.1 Gracilinanus agilis | reverse complement strand
AACTAAAACTATCATTAAAGTTTAATTTATTTTAAAGATTAAAAAATAAATACAAATTTTAATTTTTTTTCTGTACTTCAGTGGTGAATCTGTGAACCCATCTTTGGGGATTGTTCCTCTATGTAATCACAACAGCAGATTACTTTAGTTTCTATTTTAACTAGATGTTGGCATTTTGACATAAATAATTTATAAAGTATTATAAACAAGACTATTCAAAGGTTTTAGGGGGATTGAATGAATGCTGATGTGAGCACATGTGAAGCAATCTCTAGAAAAGAGGGGAACTTAGGCAATTATTGGGCAGCTAAGCAGCACAGAGAACAGAGCCACCATGCCTGAAGTCAGGAAGATCCAAGTTCAAATTTGATACTAGCTGTGTGACTCTGGGCAAATTGTTTTATCCTGATTGCTTCAGTTTCTTTTTTAAATTTATTTTCTCTTCCTCTTCCCATTTAAAAGAGAAAAAAAGAAAGAAAGGATAACAAACACATAGAGTCAAGTAAAACAATTTCCTATATTGGCCAGATACATAAATTTTCAGTTTTCTCATCTACAAAATGAAGTAGAGAAGGAAATAATAAACAAACAAAACAAAAATAGAGTTAAAAAATATTCTTCAATCTGCATTTGGAGTTCATCAGTTCTCTTTTTAGAGTTATGTAGCATTTTTTCATTGTGAATCATTTGGAATTGGCTTAGATCATTGTCTTGGTTAGAATAGTTAAATCCTTTACAATTGATCATCCTTACAATATTGCTTTTACTATGTACACTGTTCTCTTAGTTTTGTTCAATTCACTTTGCTTCAGTTTGTATAAGACTTCCCAGATTTTTCTGAAACCGTCCTGCTCATCATTTCATATAACATAATAGTATTCCATCACAATCATATTGCCACATTTTCTAATTGATGGGCATTCCCTCAATGAATAATTCTTTACCACCCTAAAAAGGGCTTCTATAAATATTTTTATGCAAATAAGTCCAAATAGGTCCTTTTCCCTTTTCTTTGATCCCTTTGAGATATAGACCTGGTAGTGGTATTGCTGTCTCAAAGGTTATTATGTACAGTTTTTAGAGTTGTTTGGGCATAGTTCCAAATTGTTCTCTAGAATGGTTGTACTAGATCACAATTCTACCAACAGTGCATTAGTGTCCCAATTTTTCCATATCCCCGCCAGCATTTATCATTTTTCTTTTCTGTTATGTTAGCCAATCTGATAGGGATTAGGTGTCATGTCAGAGTTTTTTAAATTTGCATTTCTCTAATCAATATTGATTTAAAGTGTGACTTGATAGCTGATTTCTTCTTCTAAAAATCTCTGAGCATTTATCAACTGGTAAATGACTCTTATTTTTAAAAATTTGGTTGTCTTCTAAATATTTGAGAAATAAGGCCTTTTCTAGAGAAAATCATTTTTTTTACCAGTTTTGTTTTTCTTTTTTTTTCTTTTCTTTGTGCAAAAACTTTTTAAATTTTGTGTAATCAAAATTATCCATTTTATATCCTGTGATGCTCTTTATATCTTATTTGGTCATAAATTCTTTTATCCGTAGATCTGACAGGTGCATTTTCCCATGTTCTAATTTACTTGATATTAACTTTTATGTCAAAATCATTTATCTATTTTTTTTAAACCCTTGTACTTCGGTGTATTGTCTCATAGGTGGAAGATTGGTAAGGGTGGGCAATGGGGGTCAAGTGACTTGCCCAGGGTCACACAGCTGGGAAGTGGCTGAGGCTGGGTTTGAACCTAGGACCTCCTGTCTCTAGGCCTGACTCTCACTCCCCTGAGCTACCCAGCTGCCCCTCATTTATCTATTTTGACTTATCTCGGCATATGATATGAGATATTAGTCTATGTCTAGTTTCTGCCAACCTTTTCTCCAGTTTTCCTAGAAATATTTGTCAGACGTTGAGTTCTTATGCAAAAGATTGAATATTTGAGTTTATCAGATTCTGTTACTATGTCATTTGTTATTGTGTATTATAGACCTAATCTATTCCACTGATCCACCACTCATTTCTTGCTCAGCATCAGAGTATTTTGATAACCACATAAAGTTTTTTAAAAAAATTTTGGTAACTTTGTAGGGTAACTGTTTTCCTTTGTAATCCTACATATTTTATTTTATGCATTTAAGAACATTATTCTGAGAAGGGGTCCATGGGTTTCACAAAACTGCCTAAGTGATGGGGATTGGGAGGAAGATCGTGACACACACAAAAAAAGCTAAAATCTTTGCTTTAATTGAGATTCATTGATTGGAAATGCTGCTATTAACAATAAGTGTTATATATGATACAATTATTATACTTTGAATAATCAAACTATAAATTTCATCTGCTCATTTACTACTATAATATTTCTAATTATATCTTCTTCTGCTGTTATTATAAACTAAAAAAAATCTGTAAGTAAACATTGGTTTACTGACTTGATTAGAAAAATGTGTGAGCTCATGTGTTGAGGGGTCAGAAATAGCTTTTTGGCTGTCTTATTGCTTTATGATTCCTCAGATAGACATATAAGGCAAATGTCAACAAAAAACCCTTGGCCTAAGAAATTTAAAAAATTTTTCAATAGACATTTTGTATGTATTATGGAATGTTCAGGCCCTTTCTAGTCTATGCTTCACATTGTGATCCAAGGGAAAAAAAACCCCAACTACTTTGCAGAGGTTAGGGGTGGGGATGGCAATGCGCTTAGATGATTCAACAGGAAATAATTTTAAAAGGATAAAATTATATTCAAATTTGGCATACATACAGCTTCTTCTCTTGGGTGAAGAATGACCTAAAATTTCTCTTCTCTAAAAATGTAGAATGCTTCATTTAGTTAAAAAAAAAAAAAAAGGAGGGTAGATTTGACATTGCAAATAAAATAGTTTAAAACAAAAATACAATATAATTCTTTTTTCAAAATATCTTATTAACTCGTTATTAATCTCTATAAATACAAAAAGCAATAAGGTCCCAAATAAAAGCAATATTTGTAAAAATAACAAGAAAAGGAGTTTATTTTGTATCTCTTTTATCTTACTTCCATCTGTGTAGTTACCATTTGTTTTCTTTTTAAATGGAGTCATAGTTGAAGAATTATTTTTTCATTACTTACTATGTCTTTCCTTGTATTCTCCATATTTGTCACCTTTTATGCACAATTACATTTTATTATATACATGCCACAATTTATACAGACATTGTATTATTCCTTTTTGTCTTTTGTTCAAAGTCCTTACCTTTAAACAAAAAACACTCTGACATGACAATATGGATCCATCTAATTTTCCAAATGTTTTTGTTAATAATGATTCTTTATACTGCTATTGTATAATCTTGAATTTATAAAAGTTTAGTTCTTTCATATATATTTAGTTGTCTTTCTAGATTCTCCATTCTTGTCCAATAACATATTTTTTCTGCTTTACCCACTACCAGAAAATTTATTTTTAGACATGTTCAATGCAGCACAAATCTTTTTTGTTTTATTTTGGTTTAATATAATTATATGTTATGAGAGGACTTTAATGGGAGTGAAGTAGAGAATGGAAGGAGAGTATGAGGGAATAGTAACAGTGGTACCAAAAAAAGAAAAAAGAAAGAGCATTAGGGTAATATTTATAAAATACAGAGAAAAGAACAAAAAGAAGTTCAGAATGGGACGAACAGGGCAATGTTGGTATTAACACCTTAAATTTAATATATTTTTATAGAAATAATTTGTTTGTAATAGATTATCAATTTTAAAAACAACTCTTTTCTCACTTTTGTATACAGAAATATACTCATTTTTCAATAATTCTCTAGATCATTGTAAAATTAAAAATGAATGATTTTGTAAAATTAATGTTAAAAAAGCCACTCCTGTTGCTGCATCATAGGTGACTGCCTACTTTGCCACCACCTAGTACTAGTTTTGAGTGCAGGGCCTGGAGTCAGAACAGAATTAAGTGACACACAGCAAGTAAATGTCTGAGGCCAGATTTGGAGTAAATGTCTGAGGTCAGATTTGTACTCAAGGACTGTCCCTGAGTTCAAATCTGGCCTCAGACATTCACTTGCTGTGTGACCCTAAGCAATTCACTTAATTCAGTTTCCTCATCTGTAAAATGAGTTGGAAAATGAAATGGCAAACCCTTCTAGTATCTTTGCCAGGAAACCCCCAAATGAGGTCACAAAGAGTCAGACAGGACTGAAACAACTGAACAACAACAAAAAAGTCCTAGAAAGAAAGAGCATTAGTGTATTTATTTATTTATATTTATAAAATACACAGAAAAGAACAAAAAGAAGTTCAGAATGGAACATAAACAGGGAATCGTTGGTATTAACACATTAAATGAGGTCACAAGGAGTCATACAGGACGGAAACAAC
>NW_025391646.1:2561-5902 GCF_016433145.1 Gracilinanus agilis | reverse complement strand
GGACTCCATACTTAAAGAAATTATTCAGCAAAATTGCCCTGAAGTTCCACAACAAGAGGGCAATATAGACATTGAAAGGATCCATAGATCACCCTCTACACTAGTCAAATAAAGGACAACACCCAGGAATATAGTAGCCAAATTCAAGAGCTTTCAAGTAAAAGAAAAAATCTTACAAGAAGCCAGAAAGAAACAATTCAAAAATCAAAGAGCACCAATCAGGATCACACAGGATCTGGCAGCCTCCACACTAAAAGACCACAAGGTTTGGAATATGATATTCAGAAAGGCAAGAGAGCTGGGCCTTCAACCACAGATCAACTACCTATCAAAACTGACTATATACTTCCAGGGGAAAGTATGGGCATTCAACAAAATTGAAGATTTCCAAGTATTTACACAAAAGAGACCAGGACTAAATGGTAAGTTTGATATCCAACCACAAAAATCAAGAGAAACATGAAAAGGTAAATAAGAAACAGAGGGGAAAGAAAGAAAACTCATAATTTTTAAAATTTGATTCTTTAAGGGCTTAAATAAGATCTAATTATCTGTATTCCTATGTGGAAAAATGCTATGTATAATTCTCTGTAATGAACTCTATTCACTATTATAATATTCACTATTATAGCAATCAAAAGAATAATTCCCAGGGAGAGAACAGAATACTAAATGATCTAAGATGACATGGGGGTGGGAAAGAGGGGGGTAAATAGTAGGGGACACCAAGAGAAACTTGAGTGAATAAGGAAAATAGGATATTCTATTACACACAAAGAGGGCATGGGAAGGGGAGGGGATAAATACTATTATAAGAAGGAGAGGAAGAGAGCATTAAGAGGTAATATTTAAGCCTCACTCTCAGTGTAATCAACCCAGAGAGGGAAGAGTAGCTGTACTATCCATTGGGATATAAAACTCTATCTAACACTACTGAGAAAGTCAGAACAGATAAACCAAGGGGAGCAGGGGAGCGGAGATGTCAAAAAAAGGAGGGGAGAAAAAGGGGGAGCAATTTCATTAGGCCTTTAAAAATAAAAAGAGGGGAATAACAAGGGAGGGGGTAGAAAGGGAAGTTAATCAAGGGGGGATAAGGGATACCAGCTCAAAGCAAACCACTGGTTTAAAAGAAAATACTGTAAGAAGAAGGGGGTGGGACTAGGGGAGGATACAAATAAGTCAGTGAATGCACAACTGATAATTGTAACTCTGAATGTGAATGGGATGAACTTGCTCATAAAACGGAAGCAAAGAGCAGAGTGGATTAGAAACCAAAATCCCACCATATGTTGTCTACAAGAAACACATATGAGGCGAGTGGACATACACAATTTTAAGGTTAAGGGCTTGAGCAAAATCTTTTGGGAATCAAATGAGTAAAAGAAGGCAGGAGTGGCTATTATGATTTCTGACAAAGCCAAAGTAAGAATAGATATGATTAAAAAAGACAGGGAAGGTCATTACATCCTGATTAAAGGCAGTATAAACAATGAGGAAATAACACTGCTCAATATGTATGCACCAAGTGGTATACTGTACAAATTCATAAAGGAGAAACTGGCAGAGCTCAAGAAGGAAATAGATAGTAAAACCACAATAGTGGGAGATCTAAATATTCCTCTTTCAGATCTAGATAAATCAAACTGAAAAATAAATAAGAAAGAGGTAAGAGAGGTGAATGAAGTCCTAGAAAAATTAGATTTAATTGATATGTGGAGAAAAATAAATAGGGACAAAAAGGAATACACCTTCTTTTCAGCTGCACATGGTACGTTCACAAAGATTGACCATGTAATAGGGCTTAGAAACATTGCAAACAAATGCAAAAGAGCAGATATAATAAATGTAACCTTCTCAGATCATAATGCAATAAAAATAATAATTAGTAAGGGCACCTGGACAGGCAAATCAAAAACCAATTGGAAATTTAACATTCAAAGACCAACTAATCCCAATACTATACAAATTATTTGATATGATAAGCAAAGAAGGAGTCCTACCAAATTCCTGTTATGACACAAATGTGGTACTGATTCCAAAGCCAGGGAGATCAAAAACAGAGAAAGAAAACTATAGACCAATCTACCTAATGAACATAGATGCAAAAATCTTAAATAGAATATTAGCAAAGAGACTCCAGCAAGTAATTTAAGAAGATCATCCACCATGATCAGGTGGGATTTATACCTGGAATGCAAGGATGGTTCAACATTAGGAAAGCCATCCACATAATTGACCATATCAACAGTCTAACAAACAAAAATCACGTGATTATCTCAATAGATGCTGAAAAAGCCTTTGACAAAATACAGCATCCATTCCTATTGAAAACACTGAAAAGTATAGGAATAGAAGGACCTTTCCTAAAAATAATAAACAGTATATACCTAAAACCATCAATAAGCATTATATGCAATGGGGATAAATTAGAAGCCTTCCCAATAAGATCAGGTGTGAAACAAGGATGCCCATTATCACCTCTACTGTTCAACATAGTACTAGAAACACTAGCAGTAGCAGTTATAGAAGAAAAAGAAATTGAAGGTATCAAAATAGGCAATGAGGAGACTAAGCTATCACTCTTTGCAGATGATATGATGGTATACTTAAGAAATCCTAGAGAATCAACTAAGAAGCTGGTAGAAATAATCAACAACTTTAGCAAAGTTGCAGGATACAAAATAAATACACATAAATCATCAGCATTTTTATATATTTCCAACACATTAGAGCAGCAAGAGGTAGAAAGAGAAACACCATTTAAAATCATCCTAGACAATATAAAATACTTGGGAATCTATCTACCAAAACAAACACAGCAATTATATGAAAACAACTACAAAACACTTTTCAAACAAATAAAACTGGATCTCAACAATTGGAAAGCCATTAATTGTAGGATGAGCTAACATAATAAAAATGAACATACTACCCAAATTAATTTACCTATTTAGTGCCATACCTATCAAATTACCAAAAAACTTCTTTACCGAATTAGGAAAAACTATAACAAATTTCATTTGGAATAACAAAAGATCAAGAATATCAAGGGAAATAATGAAAAAAAATGTGAAGGAAGGGGGCCTAGCAGTTCCAGATATTAAACTATACTATAAAGTAGCAGTCATTAAAACAATATGGTACTGGCGAAGAGATAGAAGGGAGGATCAGTGGAATAGACCTGGTGTTAATGACATCAGCAAGACAGTATATGATAAACCCAAAGAGCCCAACTTTTGGGACATGAATCCACTATTTGACAAGAACCGCTGGGAAAATTGGAAAACAATATGGGAGAGATTAGGTTTAGATCAACATCTCACACCCTACACCAAGATAAA
>NW_025391646.1:0-2503 GCF_016433145.1 Gracilinanus agilis | reverse complement strand
TGTCAGATCTCTGGGAAAGGAAAGATTTTAAAACCAAGCAAGAGTTAGAGAAAATTACAAAATATAAATTAAATGGTTTTGATTATATTAAACTAAAAAGCTTTTGCACAAACAAAAACAATGTAGTCAAAATCAGAAGGGAAACAACAAATTGGGAAAAAATCTTTATAACCAAAAACTCTGACAGGAGTCTAATTACTCAAATATACATTGAGTTAAATCAATTGTATAAAAATTCAAGCCATTCCCTAATCGATAAATGGGCAAGAGACTTGAATAGGCAATTTTCAGGTAAAGAAATCAAAAGTATCAATAAGCACATGAGAAAGTGTTCTAAATCTCTAATAATTAGAGAAATGCAAATCAAAAGAACTCTGAGGTATCACCTCACACCTAGCAGATTGGCTAAAATGAAAGAAGGGGAGAGTAATGGATGCTGGAGGGGATGTGGCAAAATTGGGATATTAATGCATTGCTGGTGGAGTTGTGAGCTGATCCAACCATTCTGGCTGGCAATTTGGAACTATGCTCAAAGGGCTATAAAAATGCCTGCCCTTTGATCCAGCCATACCATTATTGGGTTTGTACCCCAAAGAGATCATTAAATAAACAGAATTTTACGAAAATATTTATAGCTGCGCTTTTTGTGGTGGCAAAGAACTGGAAAAGGAGGGTATGTCCTTCAATTGGGGAATGGCTGAACAAATTGTGGTATATGCTGGTGATGGAATACTATTGCACTCAAAGGAATAATAAACTAGAGGAGTTCCAGGTGAACTGGAATGACCTCCGGGAACTGATGCAGAGTGAAATGAGCAGAGCCAGAAGAACATTGTACACAGTGACTAATATACTATGGTAAAATCAAATGTAATGGACTTCTGTACCAGCAGAAAGCATTGATACAGGACAACTCTGAGGGATTTATGGTAAAGAACGCTACCCACATTCAGAGGAAGGACTGCAGGAGAGGAAACATATAAGAAGAAGAAATGCTTGAACGCATGGGCTGAGGAGGACATGATTGGGGATGTAGACTGGAAACTACCACCAATGCAACTAACAACAATGATTAAGGACACATGTTAAAACCAGTGGAAATGTGCATCAGCCATGGGTGGGGGGAGAGCAGGAGGTGAAGGGGAAAGTAGGAGCATGAATCATGTAACCATGTTAAAAATGTATATTAATAAATGTTTAAAAAATTAAAAAAACTTTAGTTTATTGACACAGTGAGGTAAAAAACTGAAAATTTTAAAAGCCAATAAAAATTAATCTGGTATTAATAGAAGCATAATACCCAAAATGAGAGAAATTATAATTCCCTTGTGCAATCCTTATGTCACCTTTTAGGAGACACTAACAAGCTAGAACATGTCTTGGAGAGCGTATGCCATGTTGGTGAACCTATGGCACATGTTCTGGAGTGGAGGGCTGCTCCTTTCCCTCTCTCCATACATGACTGAGGACATTTCTCACATGACCTACTCCTCTGCCCAGCAGCCCAATGAGAATACTTCTCTCTCCTTTCTGGAGTAAGGTGGTGCTCACATGTGGAGTAAGAGTTGCAGTTTGGGCACTTGGTCTCTAAGGTCTCTAAAAGGTTTGCCATCACTGGTATATAGGAGAGTGAAGAAATTAAAAATCATCATATACAAATGAAAGTCTTCTTTGTATATTCAGAGTGAAAGAAGAGGAAAGAAAACTTAAATTTAAGCTTATAGTTAAATTTTAGGGGTATTGTCAATGGGTTCACTTTTCTTTCTCTTCCCTATTGTGAGGTATACTTCTTTGTCTAAAATACCCCAAATGCCTTTACTCATATGAAAAAAAGCTACAACTCACTTTTAATTAGAGAAATGCAAATTAAAACAACTCTGATATGGGGGCAGCTGTGTGGCTCAGTGGATTGAGAGTCACGCCCAGAGACAGGAGGTTCTGGGTTCAAATCTGGCCTCAGACACTTCCCAGCTGTGTGACCCTGGGCAAGTCACTTGACCCCCATTGCCTACCCTAACCACTCTTCTACCTTGGAGCCAATACTCAGTATTGACTCCAAGATGGAAGGTAAGGGTTTAAAAAATAAATAAATAAAACAACTGAGGTGCTACCTCACAACCATCAGATAGGTTAATATGAAAGAACAGGGAAATGATAAATGTTGGGGGAAATATGATAAAATTGGAACATTAATTCATTGTTGGTGGAACTGTGAAAACTGATATAATCATTCTGAAGAGCAATTTGGAACAATGCCCAAAGGACCATAAAATTGGTCATATCCTTTGACCCAGCAATACCACTACTAGGTCCGTATTCCAAAGATATCAAAGATAGGAAAAAGAACTTACTTGTACAAAAATGTAGCAGTTCCTTTTGTGGCAGCAAAGAACTGAAACTGAAGAATTGTCCACCAATTGGGGAATAACTGGACAACTTGTGGTATATATATAATGAAATTATATATATATAATTATAATGGAATTATAATGTGCCATAAGAA
>NW_025391645.1:0-6266 GCF_016433145.1 Gracilinanus agilis | reverse complement strand
TATTTTGTGTTCACTTAGCTTATTTATAGTTTCCCTCTTTATATTCAGGTCATTCACCCATTCTGAATTTATCTTGGTGTAGGGTGTGAGATGTTGATCTAAACCTAATCTTTCCCATATTGTTTTCCAAATTTCCAAGCAGTTTTTGTCAAATAGTGGATTCATGTCCCAAAAGTTGGGCTCTTTGGGTTTATCATACGCTGTCTTGCTGACGTCATTAACCCCAAGTCTATTCCATTGATCCTCCTCTCTGTCTCTTAGCCAGTATCATATTGTTTTGATGACTGCTGCTTTATAGTATATTTTAATATCTGGTACTGGTATGCCCCTTTCTTTCACATTTTTTTCATTATTTCCCTTGATATTCTTGATCTTTTGTTATTCCAAATGAAATTTGTTACAGTTTTTCCTAATTGAGTAAAGAAGTTTTTTGGTAATTTGATAGGTATGGCGCTAAATAGGTAAATTAATTTGGGTAGAATGTTCATTTTTATTATGTTAGCTCGTCCTACTCATGAACAATTAATAGCTTTCCAATTGTTGGGATCCAGTTTTATTTGTTTGGAAAGTGTTTTGTAGTTGTTTTTGTATAATAGCTGTGTTTGTTTTGGTAGATAGATTCCCAAGTATTTTATATTGTCTAGGGTGATTTTAAATGGTGTTTCTCTTTCTACCTCTTGCTGCTCTAATGTGTTGGAAATATATAGAAATGCTGATGATTTATGTGCATTTATTTTGTATCCTGCAACTTTGCTAAAGTTGTTGATTATTTCTACCAGCTTCTTAGTTGATTCTCTAGGATTTTTTAAGTATACCATCCTATCATCTGCAAAGAGTGATAGCTTAGTCTCCTCATTGCCTATTTTGATACTTTCAATTTCTTTTTCTTCTCTAATTGCTATTGCTAGTGTTTCTAGTACTATGTTGTATAATAGAGGTGATAATGGGCATCCTTGTTTCACTCCTGATCTTATTGATAAGGCTTCTAATTTATCCCCATTGCATATGATGCTTGTTGATGGTTTTAGGTATATACTGTTTATTATTTTTAGGAAGGGTCCTTCTATTCCTATACTTTTCAGTGTTTTCAATAGGAATTGATGCTATATTTTGTCAATGGCTTTTTCAGTATCTATTGAGATAATCATGTGATTTTTGTTTGTTAGACTGTTGATATGGTCAATTATGTGGATGGTTTTCCTAATGTTGAACCATCCTTGCATTCCTGGTATAAATCCCACCTGATCATGGTGGATGATCTTCTTAATTACTTGCTGGAGTCTCTTTGCTAATATTCTATTTAAGATTTTTGCATTTATATTCATTAGGGAGATTGGTCTATAGTTTTCTTTCTCTGTTTTTGGTCTACCTGGCTTTGGAATCAGTACCATATTTGTGTCATAAAAGGAATTTGGTAGGACTCCTTCTTTGCTTATCATATCAAATAATTTGTATAGTATTGGGATTAGTTGCTCTTTGAATGTCTGATAGAATTCACTTGTGAATCCATCAGGTCCTGGTGATTTTTTCTTAGGGAGTTCTTTGATGGCTTGTTCAATTTCTATTTCTGTTATGGGATTATATAGGTATTCTATTTCCTCTGCTGTTAATCTAGGCAATTTATATTTTTGTAAATATTCATCCATATTGTTATATTTGTTGCCATATAATTGGGTAAAATAGTTCCTAATGATTGCCTTTATTTCCCCTTCATTATAGGTGAGGACTCCCTTTTCATCTCTAATACTGTCAATTTGGTTTTCTTCTTTCCTTTTTCTTATTATATTGACCAGCACTTTGTCTATTTTATCTGTTTTTTCAAAATACCAGCTTCTAGTCTTATTTATTAATTCAATAGTTCTTTTAATTTCAATTTTATTAATTTCTCATTTAATTTTTAGTGTTTCTAATTTAGTTTTCATCTGAGGTTTTTTTAATTTGCTTGCTTTCTAATTTTTTTAGTTGCATACACAATTCATTAATCTCTACCCTCCTTAATTTGTTAATATATGCACTCAAGGATATAAATTTCCCCCTGAGAACTGCCTTGGCTGCATCCCAAAGAGTTTGGTAGGATATCTCATCATTGTCATTCTCTTCAATGACATTATTGATTGTTTCTATGATTTCTTCTTTGACAAATTGATTTTGGAGAATCATATTGTTTAATTTCCAATTGGTTTTTGATTTACCTGTCCAGGTGCCCTTACTGATTATTATTTTTATTGCATTATGATCTGAGAAGGATATGTTTATTATTTCTGCTCTTTTGCATTTGTTTGTAATGATTCTATGCCCTATTATATGGTCAATCTTTGTGAATGTACCATGCACAGCTGAAAAAAAGGTGTATTCCTTTTTCTCCCTATTTATTTTTCTCCACATATCAATTAAGTCTAATTTTTCTAGTACTTCATTCACCTCTCTTACCTCTTATTTATTTTTTGGTTTGATTTATCTAGATCTGAAAGAGGAATATTTAGATCTCCCACTATTATGGTTTACTATCTATTTCCTTCTTGAGCTCTGCCAGTTTCTCCTTTATGAATTTGGATGCTATGCCATTTGCTGCATACATATTGAGCAATGTTATTTCCTCATTGTTTATACTGCCTTTAATTAGGATGTAATGACATTCCCTGTCTTTTTTAATCATATCTATTTTTACTTTGGCTTTGTCAGAAACCATAAAAGCCACTCCTGCCTTCTTTTTCTCATTTGACACCCAAAAGATTTTGCTCATACCCTTAACCTTGAACTTGTGTGTGTCTACCTGCCTCATATGTGTTTCTTTTAGACAACATATGGTAGGATTTTGATTTCTGATGCACTCTGCTATTTGCTTCCATTTTATGAGCGAGTTCATCCCATTCACATTCAGAGTTACAATTGTTAGTTGTGCATTCACTGACGTTTTTGTATCCTCCCCTAGACCCACCCCTTCTTTTTACACTCTTTTCTTTTAAACCAGTGGTTTGCTTTGAGCTGGTACCCCATATCCCCTCCCTTGATTGACTTCCCTTTCTGCCCCCTCCCTTGTTATTCCCCTCTTTTTGTTTTTTAAAGACGTAATGAATTCCCTCTCCCTTTTTCTCCCCTCCCTTTTTTGACCTCCCAACTCTCCTGCTCCCTTTGGTTTATCCCTTCTGACTTTCTCAGTAGGGTTAGATAGAGTTTTTTATGAGAATGGATAATAAAGCTACTCTTCCCTCTCCGGGTTGATTACACTGAGAGTAAGGTTTGATTATTACCTCTTAATGCTCTCTTCTTCTCCTTCTTATGATAGTATTTATCTCCTCCCCTTCCCATGTCCTCTTTCTGTGTAATAGAATATCCTATTTTTCTTATTTACTCAGATTTTTCTTGGTGTCCCCTACTATTCCCCCCCTCTTTCCCACCCCCAATGTCATCTTAGACCATTTAGTATACTGTCCTCTCACTATGAATTATTCTTCTGGTTGCTATAATAGTGAATATTATAATAGTGAATAGAGTTCACTACAGAGAATTATACATAGCATTTCTCCACCTAGTAATACATATAAATAGATCTTATTTAAGCCCTTAAAGAGTCAAGTTTAAGGGATTATGAGTTTTCTTTCTTTTTCCTCTGTTTCTTATTTACCTTTTCATGTTTCTCTTGATTTTTGTGGTTGGGTATCAAACTTTTCCATTTAGTCCTGGTCTCTTTTGTGCAAAAACTTGGAAATCTTCAATTTTGTTGAATGCCCATACTTTCCCCTGGAAGTATATAGTCAGTTTCAATGGATAATTGATTCGTGGCTGAAGGCCCAGCTCTCTTGCCTTTCTGAATATTGTATTCCAAGCTTTGCAGTTTTTTAGCGTCGAGGCTGCCAGATCCTGTGTGATCCTTATTGGTGCTCCTTGATATTTGAATTGTCTCTTTCTGGCTTCTTGTAAGATTTTTTCTTTTACTTGAAAGCTCTTGAATTTTGCTATTATATTCCTTGGTGTTGACTTTTCTGTGTCCAGTGTAGAGGGTGATCTATGGATCCTTTCAATGTCTATATTACCTTCTTGTTGTAGAACTTCAGGGCAATTTTGCTGAATCATTTCTTTAAGTATAGAATCCAAGTTTCTATTAATTTCTGCCTTTTCTGGAAGACCAATGATTCTCAAATTGTCTCTTCTAGATTGGTTTTCTTGGTCTGTCACTTTCTCATTGAGATATTTCATGCTTCCTTCTATTTTATCAGTCTTTTGACTTTGTTTTTA
This sequence comes from Gracilinanus agilis, assembly GCF_016433145.1. Classification (NCBI taxonomy): domain Eukaryota; kingdom Metazoa; phylum Chordata; class Mammalia; order Didelphimorphia; family Didelphidae; genus Gracilinanus; species Gracilinanus agilis. The sequence continues at coordinate 2,030 of NW_025391645.1, read as the reverse complement.
TTTGTTCTTGTTTTCTTGAGAGATCATTGGCTTCTAATTGTTTGATTCTAGCCTTTAAGGACTGGCTTTTGGCTATAATGTTTTGGTTTTCGGCTATAATCTTTTGGTTTTCCTTTTCAATCTGGTCATTTCTGGTCTTCAGTTGACTTGCCTCACTTTCCAATTGAGAAATTCTGCCTTTTAAGCTGTTATTTTCTTGCCATATTTCTTCCATCGTCCTCAACATCTCATTTTTGAACTCTTCAATAGCTTGTGACCAGCTTTCATTTTTTTGGGGATGTTTGGTTATTTGTTTGTTCTCCTCTATTGTCTGGATTTTCTCTGTGTAAAAGTCGTCAAGTGTTCCAGAGTTTCTCTTGGTAATCTTTTTATTCTGGGCTTTTCTATGGCTTGCCATTATTAGCCCCGCCCCTTGTCAGCCTTTGTCTTCACACTCAGGGTCTGCCTACGCTTTCTTAGCTCCTGGGGGCTCTGGTCTTCTTGTCCTCGGGGTCAGGCCTCCTGGTAGTCCCTGGTCTGCCCCTCTGCCCGAGGCTCCTTCAGTGGTCTCGGGGGCTGCTTCCACAGCCTCGCTCCCGTCTGCACTGGGTCCTCACTAGAGGTCCAAGCCTGCGCTGGAAATCTTTCTTCACGCCTAGGGCACTGCCTTCACCTGTGCTTACTGGGGTGGGGGGGAAGTCCCTGCTTTATAGATCTTTATTTGCCCCCGGGGCAGAGCCTTCACTGGGGCAAGACACTGAAAAGTCCCGGCATTAGAATTCTTTACTCCACCCTAGGCACTGCCTTCACTGGTACATAAGCTTTGGGAAAGTCCCTGCTTTATAGATCTTTATTCCGCCAGGGGCAGAGCCTTCACCCATGTGGGGAAAGTCCCTGCATTAGCAGTCTTTCTTCGCTATGGTGCAGAGCCTTCACCGACGTATACGCTCGGGAAAGTCCCTGCGTCCCCCCAGCCACTTGGGGTCCCACCTCTGGCAGCTCACAGGTACAAGCCCTGGGGCTACTAGTGATTTACTGGTTGCCCCAATCCTGTTTTCACTCTTGTGTGTTGGCCTTGGCACTGTGCGTGGTGTGGGGGTGGGGTGGGTAGAGGGGCTTCTTCCTCTTGCGTTTTTGTGAGAGCTGTTTCACCCCTTTATAGCATGGAAATGCCCCGATTCCGAGTACCTTCAATGCTGCGCCCTGTTGTGGGGTTCCTTCGTTAGTCTGGATTTGTTTTTATGTCCCCTTGAGGAGTCTTGTATGCATCGGTTAGGAGAGATGGAGCAGCTGCAACTTACTCTGCCACCATCTTAACCCTAAAAGATGAAGTTTTTACTGATAAAAGAGGAAGGGAAGGCAGGGAGGTTTTTCAGGGATTAGGATACGATCTGGGAAGCCCTGAACTGTTAGATAGAAATAGCACCCCTCCCCCCCCAGGAGGGAGTGGCAGACTTTATATCTAGCTAGCCCTCAAAGCCTATAATTATCACTTCTAATATCTAAAAAAACTAAATAACAATTGTGCTGTTTCTGGAAAGGTCTAGTTCAGCTAAGCAGGCAAACTGCAAAGAAGAACCAAAATCATTCTTTCCCCAAATGGCCTCCAAAGCAATCCCAAAACCGGGATCAGTAAGCAGAGAGATCTGCTCACCTCAACCCCCAGGAACCAACCGTCTTACTGCTTTCCAACTGCCTCCTTACCCAGAGTTCTCTAGGGGGCGTCCTCTTGGAATTCTGGGTGAGGCTTGACCTTGTATCTTACAGGAATTCCACCCTGCCATTTTCCATGTTACAATCCAAAAAGAGACTAGAGACTAGTGGGAAGAGTTAATATATGTACACACATACCCACAACTGGGTAAAAAATGAGTAAAGCCAAAACCTAGAATGTTTTGGAAAAATATGAGGAAGGAGAAATTTCTTTAGGCTGCCTTTATGGAAGGGGTGCCTGGACTGGGTCTTAACAGAAGAGAAATAGTTTAGCTATCAGGGATGAGGAGAGATGGCATTTCAGGTGAGAGAATTCAGAATAAAGATTGGCCATTAGT
>NW_025391644.1:0-10994 GCF_016433145.1 Gracilinanus agilis | reverse complement strand
TATATATATATATATATATACATATATATATTTATTTATGGCATATATCAAAGTCAGCCTCAAATAAAACAAGTTTTCTTTTACCATAGTAACCACAGTAATACTAAGCATAAAATAAATAGGCAGGCAGGTAGGTAGACATGCAAGGAGATAGAAGGTATTTATGAAATGGTTACTATGTGCAAAGATATGTCAATTCTTAGTATTTTTCTTTATTTGTCCATTTTCCTCACTCGACTGATGGAATACTGCCAGAGAAAATCTAAACTGTTAAGAGTAACTCATTTTTGACCACTTTGGGCATATTTAACCTAGTGGCTTCTATTGGAGAGGAGTAGAGACTTTGTGTTCTACTAACTCATCAGTTAAAAGGCAGGGAACATATAATAGCTATTCCAAATAAGCCTACAAGCATTTATTAAGTGCTTACAATGTGCCAGGCAATGTGCTGAGTGATGAGAATACAAATACAAGGAAAAAAAAAAAGATAGTGCCTATATCCAAGTTGCGTACATGCTAGCAGAGGGAGAAATATACCAAAAGAAACTGAAGACCAAGAGAGGTGACAAGGAAGAAGGTATCTGGTGGGGAGGGGTAGGAAAGAGGAGAAATGGAAGAGAAAGAAATCTGGAAAGGCAGAAGTGTAGCCAGGAGAGGAATAAAGGAGAGAACATGGCCAGCCTAGGTCCTTCCTTGTAATGATAGTGTTCTGAAGTATTACCCAAGCAGAGGAAAAAGCTATAATGAATACATCTTCTATCTTCCCATGAGAATATAAGGTCCTTGAAGATCTTATTTTTGTATTTCAAGTACCTAGCACTTAATAGCTACTTAATAAATGTTTGTTGAAATGCTGAACTAAATTAAATCTTAGTCTTCTGAGAAAACCATTATATTCATTACATAAAAAAACCAATAGTGACCAAACCAAAAATACTCGCTATGTTCTAAAAGGAAGCAACCTAGCTGAACAAGGACTAATAATCATGTATTAGTACCCAAAGGAATTTGATGATTCCAAGAACAGAGAAAAGGTCTCCCAGGGCAATATTACAAGGGATTCCTAGTCCAAACTTTTGCCTCCTACTTTCTTACTCTAAGATTGAGCTCACTTTTTCGTGCACGTGTGTGTGTGTGTGTGTGTGTGTGTGTGTGTGTGTGTGTGTGTGTCGAAGGAAAGAAGGAGTACCCTGGTTTGGGAGGATTCTTTTATGACTATTGTTCTTTTTATATCTTCTCAATAAATACTCTTTTGTAAAAGTCAATTGATATCAATTATATCAATGAGTTGATTGATATTAGGGAGCACACTAGATGGGGGCTCATGATTGATAGTAATGGAAACCCACAGCTCCTCTAGGTTATTCAATGAGAGAATCTTAAGGAGAGAAGTAGTCAACTCTCCTCTGGGACATGACCTGAGAATATAAGTGAGAGCTAAATGAACCCAGCAGAACTGCTAAATATGCATTAGAAGTAGTGTGGTATGGGGCAAGGTAATAACATTAGAGTCAGGAGACATCAGTACTTCTATGCCACTAATTTAGTTGGGAGATTTTGGGCTTGTTATAAAACCTGTGCTTCAGTTCCTCAACTACAAAATTAATGTGTTGGATGAAGGTTCATATGAAAGTTTCTTCTAGCACTCTAAATCATAGAATTAGAAAAATATTTTTAAAGTGTGCCTAATTGTTAGAAATCTTATTTCATTATAAACTAACTTTAGTTTATCCAGATCAAAGGAAGAAATGGGATTCAAATTAACTAAATATTCTGGTTAATTGAGATTTTTTAAATGGCATGATTTACAATTGGCAAAGATTTGGAATGCAATCAAATATACCTAACTCTAAATTATAGTGAATATAATTTAATTTGTGCTCATTTAGAAGACTTTACTCTCTTGCAATGCCTCACAAGCATATAAAGTAGCATCTGTAGCTCTAGAGAAGACAGGAATATATTCATACTAATCCTATTATCTACACTGGAAGTTGTTTTTCTGAATGAATTCCAGACATTGGCTTATTTATTCATTTTAGGTATTATTTTCATAAAAGTGACATAGAATGCTCTCCTCCCCTCCCAACATATATACTCATATTAATATAATGATTTGAGCTTTCTGTTTGTTTGGAGTCAGTATAAAAGAAATATTATTCTAACAAACTTTTTTTTTAATAAGCTGCATCTTGTAGATTTGAGATGTGTTTTCTAGCTATTATTAAAAACTGATTGAAAAGATGACAACGAGTTGTATGGCAACAATTATTCTACTCAATACATATTCCTAGCTTGATACATAATCGACAAATAATTATTCTATGTATGACTATGCTTAAATAGCCTAAGTTACTAAATATTAAAAACATAACTCTGATAATAAAGATTTTTTAATTAATTTATTTAAAATATTTTCCTATGGTTACATGATTCATGTTCTTTCCCTCTCCTTAAATCCCCTTGCTCCCCCCCCCAGCCAACACACAATTTCACGAGGTTTTACATATATCATTGATCGAGACCTATTTCCATATTATTGATATTTGGACTAGAGTAACTTTAGCGTCTACATCCTCAATATTATTCCCCTCAACCCATGTGTTCAAGCAGTTGTATTTCTTCTGTGTTTCTCCTCCCACAGTTCTTCCTCTGAATGTGGCTAGTTTTCTTTCTCATAAATCCTTCAACATTGTTCTGGAACATTGCATTGCTGCTAGTACAGAAGTCCATTACATTGGATTTTACCACAGTGTATTGGTCTCTGTGTACAGTGTTGTTCTGGCTCTGCTCCTTTCACTCTGCATCAATTCCTGGAGGTCTTTCCAGTTCACACAGAATCCCTCCAATTTATTATTCCTTTGAGCACAATAGTATTCCATCACCAGCATATAGCACAGTTGTTCAGCCATTCCCCAATTGAAGGGCATACCCTTGTTTTCCAGTTTTTTGCCACTACAAAGAGTGCAGCTATAAATATTTTTGTACATGTCTTTTTCCTTATTATCTCTTTGGGGCATAAACCTAGCAGTGGTATGGCTGGATCAAAGAGCCAACAGTCTTTTAAAGCCCTTTGGGCATAGTTCCAAATTGCCAGCAAGAATAGTTGGATCATTTCACAATTCCACCAGCAATGCATTAATGTCCCAATTTTGCCACATCCCCTCCAGCATTCATTACTCTCCCTTTCTTTCATTTTAGCCAATCTGCTAGGTGTGAGGTGGTACCTCAGAGTTGTCTTGATTTGCATTTCTCTAATTAAAAGAGATTTAGAAAATTTTTATTTCTTTATCTGAAAATTGCCTATTCATGTCCCTTGCCCATTTATCGATTGGGGAATGGTTTGATTTTTTTTCAAAGGATTGATTTAGCTCCTTATATATTTGAGTAATTAGACCTTTGTCAGAGTTTTTTGTTATAAAGATTTTTTTCCCAATTTGTTGATTCCCTTCTAATTTTGGTTACATTAGTTTTGTTTGTACAAAACCTTTTTAATTTAATGTAATCAAAATTATTTATTTTACATTTTGTAATTATTTCCAACTCTTGCTTAGTTTTAAAATCTTTCCTTTCCCAAAGATCTGACAAGTATACTATTCTGTGTTCACATAATTTACTTACAATTTCCTTCTTTATATTCAGGTCATTCACCCATTCTGAATTTATCTTGGTTCACCCATTCTGAATTTATCTTGGTGTAGGGTGTGAGATGTTGATCTAAACCTAATCTCTCCCATATTGTTTTCCAATTTTCCCAGCAGTTTTTGTCAAATAAAGGATTTTAGTCCCAAAAGCTGGGCTCTTTGGGTTTATCATAGGCTGTCTTTCTGACGTTGCTTACCCCAAGTCTATTCCACTGATCCTCCCTTCTGTCTCTTAGCCAGTACCATATTGTTTTGATGACTGCTACATTATAGTACAGTTTTAGATCTGGTACTGCTAGGCCACTTTCCTTCATGTTTTTTTTTCATCATTTCTCTTGATATTCTTGATCTTTTGTCCTTCCAAATGAACTTTGTTATAGTTTTTTCTAATTCAGTAAAAAAGTTTTTTGGTAGTTTGATAGGTATGGCACTAAATAAGTAAATTAATTTGGGTAGAATGGTCATTTTTATTATGTTAGCTCGTCCCACCCATGAGCAATCAATGTTTTTCCAGTTGTTTAGATCTAGTTTTAATTGTTTGGAAAGTAGTTGTGTTCAAATAATTCCTGTGTTTGTCTTGGCAGATAGATTCCTAAGTATTTTATATTGTCTAGGGTGATTATGAATGGTATTTCTCTTTCTAACTCTTGCTGCTGAGATATGTTGGAAATATATAGAAATGCTGATGAATATAAGATAGCATCAAGAGAAACTTAAAAGAATTAATTTTTTTGATGTGGAATGATTAATGGCATTTTACTTGTTAGTAACTCATACAGTGCTTTAACAAACATGATAAAATTTAATGACTAATAAAGAGAAAGTACAATTTAATGGGTTGGGGGAAAATACACACAGAAGTGGGAACTAAAAGGGGTAGGATTTAGAGAAAAGGCTTATGGCCTTGGGCAAGTCATTTAAATGTTCTGGTCCTCAGTTTTTTCATCTGTAAAATGAGAATATTGGGATTATCTCTAAAGATTCCTGTCAGGTCTAACATTTTTTGACTTTAATGTCTACCAACTGGTAGACATTTGAGTCATGTCTGTCAAAGCCCTCAAGCCAGAAACTCAAATAATTAGATTTGCATGAGTGTAAATAAGGGTTGGGGGGTTAGGGGCTGATATCTGGGCCATTTATGTACCTTTAATGAGATTAAGACATATAATAAACAAATTGATGTCTAGAATTTATCAAAAAATCAACTGCAAGGGCAGGTAATAGGATTAGTTGGGCAGAGAGGTATCACAGTGGAGAGAGCTGTGGCCTTGGCATCAAGAAAATGAAATCAAATCTGGCCTCAGAGACTTCACTGTGTGATCCTGAATGAGTCCCTTAACCCTGTTTGCCTCAGTTTCTTCTTCTGTAAAATGAGCTCAAGAAGGAAACAGCAAACTACTCTAGTGTCTATGCTAAGAAAACCTCAAATGGGGTCACAAAGAGTTGGACATGACTGAAATGACTAAACAAAACAGGATTAGAATGGATGTGGTCCAGTCTTCTCCTTTAGATATTATAAATCCTAATCAATATTAATAAAAAATATAGCAAATTAATATATTGTCTATTTGGATAAATCTGTCCTCAAAATTATAGTGTCTTCCATTTAACTGTCCTCAGTAGAGGGTCAATACAAGCTGTAACCATAACTTTGAGATAAGATGCAGGAAAAAATGGATCTGGATTTAAGGTCAGTCAATCATTAAACATTTATTAAGCACCTACTACATGCCAAGCACTGTGTTTAGTGCTGGAGATAGAAATATGAAAAAAGACAGTCTCTGCCTTCAAGTAGCTCACAATCTCTCTGTGAAAAACAATGCACCAAAGGAAGCTGAAAAGGGAAGGAGCATCCATACAAGGGCATGATCTTGATAGAATCTGATCCAAATGAATGGATATAGATGAGAAGTAATGAGCTGATTGGCATAGACCCCTTTTAAAATAGAGATTTGAAGAGGGTCTGAAAATCTTGGATCAAATCTCTGCTATATACCATCTATGTTGCCTTTTACAAATCACTAACCTCCGAGGCTGGATAAAGTTCCTTCTAGCTGTACAATAATGACACTATGATGAATCTTGTGAATCAAAGTAAAAAAATACACATCTCATCTTGTTAGGTTAAACAAAAAAAATCTTAATGTGCTAATGACCTCTGAAGAAGATTGTTTTAGTTTAAAAAATTGGCCTTCGTGGTCAAAGCATCAGTTAATACTAATCTAAAAATTATTTCTCTCTTACAAATTCACCTCTTGTTTATTTCTTTTGGTTCAAGAAGAAAAGTCGTGTCTATTGAATCATTAATGGACATGAGCTTAGAACAACAGAGCTTGGAGGAACTTTAAAGATTTTCTATTCCACAGGCATCAGGCATGAGGCCCATTGACCACATGGACCCCGCAACACTCTTCAGTGCCCCAGATTAAAACATAATTGGGAAAATATGTAACAAAATAAATTAAAACACAATTTAACATAGATAATGTTAATGCATGGTTTTCTAAGTCAATATGGGTCCCATCGGAACTTTTTTGTAAAATAAATATTTTAAACCTCTACCTTCTATTTTGGAATCAATCTTGTGCATTAGTTCCAAGGTAGAAAAGCGGTAAGGGTTAGGCAAAGAGGGTTAAATGACTTGCCCAAGGTCACACAGCTAGGAAGTATCTGAGGCCAAATTTGAACCCAGGACCTCTCATCTCTAGGACTTGTTCTCAATCCACTAAGCCACCTAGATGCCCCCATATAATAACTTCCTCTTTGAGTTTGACCACTTATGCAGTCCACATCTCACATATTACAGATGAGGAAAGGAGGAATTAGAAACTGTCTTGTCCAAGGTCACTTTTTTGTCAATTAATTGAAAATGCGAACTATGGCCCTGTGCCCTCTATTTCTTCTCTCTCTCACACAGACCAGCTTTTTTTTTTTTAAACTCTTACCTTCTATCTTGGAATCAATACTCTGTTACTCATTAGAAGAGTGGTAAGGGCTAGGCAATGGGGGTTAAGTGACTTGCCCAGGGTCACATAGCTAGGAAGTGTCTGAGGTCAGATTTTAACCTTGGACCTCCCATCTCTAAGCCTAGCTCTCAATCCACTGAGTCACCCAAGCTGCCCCCCAGCCCAGCTTTAATGTACTATAATTGAGTGTTCTTTAGGTGAGCATACATATCTATCTGTACAAAATAATGAATATCACTTAGATAGTGCTCTAAGGTTTGCAAAGCACAAATATCTCCTTTGTTCCTCACAATAACTCTAAGAGATAGGTACTGTTATTTTCATTCTCATACTACAGATAAGGAAACTGAGATAGTGGTTAAATGACTTACCCAGGAGCACACTTACACTGCCAAAAAGTATCTGAAGCTAGATTTGAACTTAGTCTTAGAACTTAGCCTCAGTCTTCATGACTCCAAGTGCAACCCTCTATTCACTATATCACCTTGCCATGCCTGAAATACAAGTAAAACATTTATGCATCTGTGATGATTCAGGGTTCCCAACTTAGTATATATTTAAGAGCTTTTATCTTTGTGATATTACTTTAAAGTTATGGTTCTCTATTTTTTTTTAATTTTTCTACTCTCCCTTTATTTTTTTTATATTTATCAATTTTATTAGTAACCATAATATTTCATGGATAATTGTGGTACTCTACTTTAAAAACATTGTATTATGAAATACTTAATGGATTCCATTTCATTGGAAATATTTCAATGTGTTTGTGACCTCTTTCATATGAATACTCCCTTCAGCGGTGACAGTGACTCACCCTATAAGATCATTGTCTAGTTTCCTCAGTCCTACTGTTCATCCTTTGTTTTCAGAGGACCATTGGCATTTGGGGTGATGTCTCGTCTTGTGAAAGAATTGGATTTAAGTGAGGCAGAGTTGCACAAAGTTGTCAGCCTCCCTCTCTCTTCCAGAGCCATCAAAATCCAGAGACAAGACAAAATTCAGCATTACTAGTGATGGTCCAAGATGCAGCAGATCACCTCAGAGTCTTCAACGTCTGACTAAAGTCTAAGAGCATCAGAGCATCTCCTTCCATCACCTTCATGGTCCTTGGAACAAATTGTCTTCTGCATAGTCCTCTGGAGGAGGTCTTCACCTAATCGGGGTAGACGTCCTCCAGACTCACCTATGGCTTTGAGTTCTTTTGGTTACCCTCAACCTGGTTTAGCCTGTTGACAGAGGTGGTTTCCCTGGAGTGTGGTTGTGGAGGGTGGTTGCTACGGTTCCTTGGAGCCACAGGAGATATTTCGGTAAAAGGTGGATGCCCAAAGTGCACACCATGACACCAGATATGCTAGCTCTCCCTGAACACTTCATGTATCACTGCTATTTAGGAGAGGGAAGATGGGTGGTTCAGTGAACAAAGTGCCAGGACTGAATTCAGGAAGACTCGTCTTCTTGAGATCTCATCAATCTGGTCTCAGACACTGACTAGCTATGTGAACCTGGCCAAGTCTCTTAACCTTGTTTGGCTGTTTCTTCATCTGTAAAATGAGTTGAAGAAGGAAATGGCAAACTGCGCCATTGTCTTAGTCAAAAAAACTAAAAACTAAATGGGATCATGAAGAGTCAAAAACAACTATACCACCTTAAAAAATATATTTAGAAGGCATGGTGCTGTGGAGGGACCCATCTCTACATCTCTTAATATTAAGTTTTAATCTTGTGATAAGAGAATTTCTGGTTTAAGTTTCTTTTCTAGAGCATGGTGGTGACTTACCGATCTAATTACTTTCAATAAAGAACATGAGATCAAAAAATATATATATTAAGTTTGTTCCAATGCAACAGGCAGGCTGGCTATCTACCATCCTTTCCTTTCATGACTCAAAAGGCTCAGCTCCTCTTTAAATCATGTCCCTTTGAAACCTTTTATGTTGCATCTTGTGTACACTTTGTCTTTGCTCCAAATGATCTTTACCCACCATAGTATTCTCCATTTCCTCTTGAGAGACCCACAATCCTGATTTCTTGGTAATTCATTGACATCAGGCATTACCAAAGCATCACCCAAATGCCAATGGTCCTCTGAAGACAAAGGATGAACAGTAGGACTGAGGAAACTAGACAATGATCTTATAGGGTGAGTCACTGTCACCTCTGAAGGGAGTATTCATATGAAAGAGGTCACAAACACATTGAAATATTTCCAATGAAATGGAATCCATTAAGTATTTCATTATACAATGTGTTTTTGAGTGTGGTTCCATACTGTTCTCCAGAATGATTATATCAGTTCACACTTCCACTAACAGTGCATTAGTGTCCCAATTTTCCCACATCCCCTCCAATATTTACCATTTTACTTTTTGGTCATATTGGTGATTCTGATAGGTATGAGGTGGTATCTCAGAGTTGTTTTAATTTGCATTTCTCTTATCAATAGTGATTTTGATCATTTCCTCATATGACTATAGATAAGTTTTAATTTCTTCATTTGAGAACTGCTTATTCATATCCTTTGACCATATGTTAACTGGGGAATGTTTTGTATTCCTATAAATTTGACTCAATTTGTCTCTCTCTCTCTCTCTTTCTCTCTCTCTGTCTCTGTGTGTGTGTGTGTGTGTGTGTGTGTGTGTGTGTGTGTGTGTGTGTNTCTCTCTGTCTGTGTGTGTGTGTGTGTGTGTGTGTGTGTGTGTGTGTGTGTGTGTGTATATATATATATTTGAGGAACAAGGCCTTTGTCAGAGAAACCTGTTATGAATTTCCCCCCAATTTGTTGTTTCCCTTCTGATCTTGGTTGCGTTGATTTTGTTTGTATGGAAACTTTTTAATTTAATGCAATAAAAATGATACATTTAAAAAAAAATTTTTTCATCATTGTTAGAAAAGGTTCCTATAAGTTGTCTTCCTCTGATTTATCCCTACCTCATCTGGGTATCAGGGTCATATATTTTTCTTAAAAGGAATTTGTAGAATATAACTTTTTCTTAATCTTTGAAAATAATTTCTGTAGTATAAGTACTAATTGTTCTTTAACTTAAGAGTACTCATAAATTCATGCGATCGGTTTCCATCCCTTCTGTAAAGAATTTGTTGCTTGTTCTAATTATATTCATGAGATTGGGTTTTTAAAGATAATTGTTTTCCTAGTTTAATATTTTATAGACTTTATAGAGTCCTTTCACCCAACTGCTCTTATCCTACTTTCTGGTTGCTGCTAAAACAGGGTAAGAGTCTAAAAAAAACTACTTTCTACCTTCTTCTGAAACCTAGGCTAAAATGTGAGTCTATCTCTAGAAATGTATACCCCTCTTCTTTTAACCTGAGTAACTTCCCCCTCTTTAAATCATCTTTTTGTGGGTTGTAATCCACAGACTATTACTTAAATTCTTTCTCCTTTTCTCATCTTAACTGTTAAAACCCAAGGATCATTAGTTTCTTAGATCCTTTGCTTCTGGATGTTCTTTTTTTTTTTTTTTTTGATATTTGTCATATTCTTCTCATATAGCAATAGAAACATAAGACACTGATTTCACTGTGGAGCCCTTTCTTATTAATACATAACTTTTATTGTATTCCTCTTGTATGAAGTGTCTGCATATCATTATTCTAAACTCTTTGGATTTATTTTGAAGAAATGATTCAAATCAATCCCTTTTGTTGAAAGTCTATCTTTTAAAAGAATTGATTTGGCTTGGTTTCTAGGATATATAATTTTGTGCAAGCAATCTCTGTTTTTTTTTAAATATCAAAATTCAAGTTTTTCTTTGATTTCTTATTGACAAATTGATTAAAAATAAAGACTCCTCCTGGAATATTTGAAATGATTTTATTTCATAGCTAAATGTTTTTCTTTTGATTGCTTGCAATAATTGTTTGACTTGGAAATTCTGAAGTAAAAAGAATATATATCCTGCTACTTTAAATTTGGACTTTTTTGATAATCCATTTATTTTATCTATCTACACTTTGCCCTTAGTTTCTAATGTTCCTGAACAATATCCTATTGTTTTTCTTGTTGGAATTTGGCTTTTTAAAATTCATTTTCTTTCTGGGCAACCTATTATCTACAAATTTTCCCTTTGTAACTTATCATCATGGCCAATAACTTTGGCTTCCACAAAATTCACATATTATTCCAATGTCCTATTTTTATTTAGTTCTTTTCAATTTCTCCTTCTTCTTCTTCTTCAGTATTTATAGTTCTAAATCTTCCATCATCCTTTTTCCTTTACTGTTTGGTAAACTTCCACATCCTATGTTCTAAATTACATGCTATTTATTTTGTTCATTCCTTCTTTGAGACTTATGATTTCCTTTCTAAAATCTGCCATACTTTTCATCCTTATTTCTTCTTTTGATATTACTCTCAATTTTTTTT
>NW_025391643.1:0-8301 GCF_016433145.1 Gracilinanus agilis | reverse complement strand
TTCCGGAACATAGTAGGCTCATTGATTGGCATTTCAGGATATTTAGAGCTCAGGTCTTTTGATAGATGAGGAAAGAGATCCAAAAAGAAGGCAGGAATGCCTGGGTATCTCTTGGCCTCAGGAAGGTTAACTTTCAGAGTCCAGTTTAAGTTTGAGCCCTTTGCCATCTTTTCAACAAAAGAGGACTTCCAACCTTAAGAAACAAAATCCGAAGATTCCCTACTCTACTGTGGAAGAAAAATAGAGGTGGTAAGGGAAGAGTGAATACTTTCTCAATGAGGGTTCCCACCCCTCCAATATTGTAGGCTGTGGTCTCAGATAAAATCCTTTCTCTTGCTCTTGTTTGCTCCTCAATTCTCATAGTCTTACTTCACTGTTTCAAAGATTGGAACTACTTCTTTGTGAGGGTGTTGTCTCTCCTGATGGTCTATTATAACTCCTTTATATCTTTATTTTTAAACTCTTACTTTCTGTCTTAGAATTGGTTCCAAGATAAATGGCAAGGGCTAGGCATTGGGAGTTAAGTCATTTGCCCAGGGCCCCACAGCTAGGAAATGCTCTGATACCATATTTGAACCCAGGGCCTCTTATCTCTAGGTCTGGCTCTTGAGCCACTGAGCTTCCCAACTTCCCCTCCTTTATAAGTCTTAGTAGATACCTTCCAGTGGTATTGGTTATAGTACAGTGGATGTAGTAAAATATAGGTATTCCTTCCACATTACAGGGGTTTGGGGTGTGCTGCCCCTGTGATTTAGAAAATCAACATAAAATTTTCTGGCCCTCTTTTCATACCAGAGAAGAAGTCTGAGTTGATTTCTTTTTCTTTTATAGGATATTTACAGTAAAAGAGATTGTGAATGCTTATGGCATTAACAAATAAACCATGTTGATTTTATATAATACTATACATATATTTTATGCATTCCTGAATTTCTAAACCTTTTCTATGTTATCTGATGGCCTTAACGTGTCCTCTGCTGCCTCCACAAAAGTCTCCCCAAGTTCACATTTCATTTCTTATGCCAACCCACAATATATCAGGACTGTGATGGGGAAAGTTTTGCTGTGGAAGGGATGCCTGTAAAAGCTTCTTGAAGGCAGAGACTCTTTCATGTTCATCTTTTTTCCTCATTGAAATGGATGCTCTTCAAATGGAATTGAATTTGAACCAGAATTTGAATCTTGGCTCTGCCATCTATTTATTGCTTACCTATGTGATTTAGAAGTGGGTAGAGTGCTGGGTCTGGAGTCAGGAAGACTCATCTTCCCAAGTTCAAATCTGGCCTCACGCACTAGCTGTGTGATCCTGAGCAAGTCACTTAATCCTGTTTGCCTCAGTGTGCCCCTCTGTCAAATGAGCTGGAAAAGGAAATGTCAAACCATGCCAATGTCTTTGCCAAGAATATAACAAATACTATCTAGGGAAATCTACTTGGTCAATACTTCTTCATAAATAAAATGAGCTCTGCTACAAATAACGGTACAGATATATTTATCCATAGAAATCCCTTTTTCTTAGATTTGGTAGTGGAGGCTTATAGGTCAAAGGACATAATGAATTTTGTAACTCTTATTACATTATCAGATGCTTTTCCAGGAAGATTGCACAAATTCCCAACTCCACCAACATAGTAATAATAATGTGCTGATTCTCTCATAGCCCAGCCAACACAGAATTTTCTTTCTTTCTTTTTTTTAAACTATTTTTCCAGCTTGATGTGTATAAGGTCATTTACCCAAGTTACTTTAATTTCCTTTTTTTGAATTGTTAGTTTGAATAATTTTTCAAGTGACTCTTAACAATTTATATTTCCTTCTTAGAAAATTATCTCCTCATATTCTTTGACCAGTTATCCATTGAGGAATGCATTTCCTAGTCTCTTAGAAATTACAGTTCCTTGGAAATTCTAAATGTTGAAGATTTATCCAAAATATGTATTATAAAGATTTTGTTTCCTATTTTTCCTTTTTCTCATGAACACATTGCTTTTGGGTGTACAAACTCCTTTATTTTTATTTATTTCCCAATGCATCAGTTTGTCTGAAATACTAAATAAGAAATTTTCTCTTCATAATTTTTATTTCAGTTAAAAATTCTTAGATCATTTATACAACTTAAAATTCATTTGACTTCTTATTATTTTGTAATATAGTAGTATATTTTGCTATCTAGCAGGGCAACCTTGGATTCTTTCCTCTTCCCCTGGGTCATTTTAAAAATAGTTTCTCTTAATGTTTCCAACTATTTTTCTTCCCAAACATTAATTTTATGATTTTATCTAATTCTATGAAATTTATCTTGGTATGACTGAAAATATAATTTAGTTTGTGAAGTTCCTGTATATGAAGAGTCTTTATCATTCTTTATTTCAGTAAAAGTAATTTTTTTGTTGTCTTTATATGCCTTTTGTCAGATAATACACAGCTATTTCGTGGAGTTTGTTACTTTAAATGGTATTTATCAGCTTTTATTATTAAAGAGAGATCATTTATATAGATTAATCTTATATTCTGTCCTCTTGCAAATGAAAATAAAATAATCTCTTCCAATTGTTTTGTTGTTTCTTGATTTCTCTAATTATGACATTGTATGCAAATAGACACATTTTGATTCTACTTTTCTACATTTTTTTCAGGTTTTATCATTTATCATTGGGCTAATTACTAGAGATCTTAATAGCACTCTAATAGCTGTATGATCCTATTGATTTAGACATTCCTTCCAATGATGTGGATTGCAACACAACCATGCCTGCTCATCCTGAGTGACACTTGTCCATTTTCTACCATAAATTTGCCACAGCAGGTTTCACCCATCATTGCTTTCTCTTGATATCTCAAGGTTATTATCTAGAGCACTTTAGCTATTTATCTGTCATCCCATGATCTTGTCAAATCACCAGCCCATCTTCTCTGTCAAGTTTCTTGACGCTATCTTTACTCTCTGTTATTTTTCCAAGTTTCGCCTCATTAGCTACATGTTGTAGTTTGCTTACACCCACCATGCATCTCTCCCTTGCTCTCTGTGTGATATTCATTTTTCATTCTTTGGAGATTCTTGTAAGTCATGCTTGCTGCCATATATTATAACAACTATAGAATATCAGTTAAAAAGAGACAGAGCTTTGTATCTATAGGAAGCTTCAGGGCATTAAAGAAACTTTATCTCCTGAAGGCAATCTAGTCAGCTCTCTTCCTCTTATTCAATTCTGAGTACAAATTGTCAGCTCTTCACTTTGCCTGTGCCTGATGTATATGTTGATGAATGAACTCCATGAGTTTTCCAACTATAATCTCGGCAATAGGTATCCTTCGTCTACTTAGTCTTTCCTACTTCCTATTTAGTCTTACCTTTGTCTTCCAGAGACTCAGTAATATTTGCTTTTAAAAATATTTTTATTGTTTATTATGAATTTGAAAACATAAACATTGCAGTGAACAAAAGACAGAAAAGAATATCACATATAAAATGGTGATCTTTTTACAATGCAATTTTTAAAAAGTATGTTAAATTTAATAGAATAGTTTCTTGGGTTGCCTGTTACCCTTGAGAACTTCCTTCTATTCTTGACTGGGGCTTTGATGCAACA
Source organism: Gracilinanus agilis (assembly GCF_016433145.1). Lineage (NCBI taxonomy): Eukaryota > Metazoa > Chordata > Mammalia > Didelphimorphia > Didelphidae > Gracilinanus > Gracilinanus agilis. Next base: position 4,711 of record NW_025391643.1, on the reverse strand, counting down.
AGCACAATGGCATCTGCAAGTAGGAATATCCACGAGGGATATCTATTCAATTTGAGGTCTTCTTTGGATCTCCTCCATCATGGTGGTGAACAACTTTGGGGAGCATATATCTTATCTCCCTGTTTTATTTGTTATCTGGTGTTTATGCTCAGAGGGTCATCAAATAGGATTTTTTCTGGTGTCAGATCTTTGTAGGAATTTTGAATGATTTAAAGATATAGATGGGATATGTTTTGTTGGAAAAGAAACTTTAAAATGGTACTTTGTTATACTAAATCAAATTCCTTTTCATAATTAACAAAAAAATAAGCATAATGGAAATTTGTAGTCTCTATATTTAAGTCATTTTTGAAATGGTAAAGACAGTTCATTGCTGTATAATGCTTGCAGAAGTCTCCTTGTTCCCGGAAAATTTCCTCATCAAGAATACTCTTGGGCAGGTAGGTGGCTCAGTGGATTGAACCAAGCCTAGAGAGAGTTCAAAGTCCTGAGTTCAAATCTGGCCACAGACATTTCCTAACTATATGTCCCTAAACAATTCACTTTCCCCAGCCGCGTAGTCCTTATTGCTCTTGTGCCTTGGAACCAATGCTTAGTATTGATTTAAAGATGGAAGGTAATGATTTTGAAAAGGAATACTCTTTTCCTTTTTGAATGACTCTCATAAAGATTTTTCATAGATGGGAGAGTAGGTATATAAGTTGTTAGTTTTGGATGTTTTCTTGGTCAACTTTTTAAAATATTATTAGTGAAGTCCAAGATTTTTTCCATGGCTTTGATATTTTTTTCCCTTTTTTGAGATAACTTGTGTATTGCTCCCTCCATGCTCTCACAATTGTGTTGCTCAGGTTTCCTCTATATACACATTCAGACCCTTCCAGGTAATTTCCCTTTCTTCTCTTTAGTGATAATATAAGTAATTCTAAGGTTGGTTATTTGGTTACTCTCTTTTTTCTTTTCAGAAATGTGTGGGTTAAAGAGACAGTGGTATCATTTTAGGTAGGGACAAAGGACACTGACTAATCCCATTCTATAAAACCGTTATCTGTGATGGAAAATAAGATTTATATACATTAATTGAATATGAGAGCTAGAAGATTAGGAGCAAGGCATACAGGTCATCAGAAGGCAATGATTAAAATATGTGGAAATCACATACTAAAAAGAGAGGCAAGTAGGGTAAAAAAAGGATGTCAGGTTAGTAAGAGGTCTAGAAAGAAGATATAGAACTATTTTAAATTCATATTCTCTACTGGCCTCTGAGAATAAAGGACCCTTCTGTGGAGTTTCCTTTCTTGTAAATTCTGAATTGTCCCTGCAAATTATGCCTAATAGAAGAGAGAAAGTCTCCTAAATGATTTGTTTACAGGGAAATAACTCCAGAACATGAAAATAGAACCATGTTTACATACTTTCCCCAACTTCTGCAATATTTTTGAATCTGTAGTTTGTATATCAGAGCCCAAGAGCTCAAGGGAGCTGGGAGAAGAAAGGAGGCCTTGTATAATTGCAGAGAATTGAAAGATAATGAAATTCATTTTCCTCTTTGTCTAGTCTTTTTCAGAATGATATTTGGGATTTATAGCAGATGACTGAGGTGGAAAAAACTAAAAAGTTGGAGGAGAGGACATACAAAGATATTGATAAGGCAAGGATGAGGTATTGAAGAAATGATTAGAGATTGGACATGAAGAAAAATGGAACCAGGGGTGATTAAAAAGAGTTGCCTGGGATACTCAGGTGGTAGAAGTGACTGTAGCTCCCCAAAACAAACATGCAGGTGATCAGCGAATTGGGCCCAGAATTTATTAGGAGGAAGAGTAGAGTGTGTACACCCACACCCACACACCCACACACACACACCCACACACCCACACACACCTCTCTTTAGTCTTCTGGTGGTGCTATTTTGTTTCAAATCAATTAAAACCACAGATTGCAAAGAATCAGAATTGAGTGTCATGAAAAGAAAATAGTGAGATTCTTGGTGAGCATGCATAAGCTACAGCATATTATCAATGAAAACTTTTGTACAAGAAGTATTCTAATAGAGTTGAGAATTGCTCCAATAATTCTGAAGGAATTATGCCCCCAAAGCTATAAAACTGTGCATACCCTTGGACCGAGCAATTACTACTAAGTCTGCATCTCAAAGAGATTGAATAAAAGGGAAGAGAATCTATTTGAACAAAAATATTTATACCAGTTCTTTTTATGGTGGCAAAGAATTGGAAATTAAAGGAATACTTATCAGTTGGGGAATGGCTGAACAAATAGTGGTATATGGTTGTGATGGAATACTATTGTGCTATAAGAAAGGTTGAGCAGGATGGTTTCAGAAAAACCTGGGAAGACTTATATGAACTGATACAAAGTGAAGTGAGCAGAACCAGAACATTGTATGCAGTAACAGCAATATTATTATGATGATTAATTGTAAAATACTTAGCTACTCTGATCAAGACAATCATCCAAAACAATTCTAATGATCCATGATGAAAAATGCTATTCCTCTCCAGAGAAAGAACTGATAAACTCTGAGTGCAGATAGAAGCATACTTTTTAAACTTTACATTTCTTTCTTTCTTTTGCAAAATGGCTAATATGAAAATGTCTCACATGACTTCACACATGTAATGGATATTATATTGCTTGCCTTCTCAAAGGGTAAGGATGGGGCTGGAGTGAGGGAGAAAATTTGGAACTCAAAACTTTGAAAAATGAATGTTAATAATAAATAAACATATGGGAGATTCGGTGTTCAAAACTGACCTCAGACCTGTCCTTACTGTGCCACCCTAGGCAAGTTACTTTACCTCAACTGTCTAGCCCTTACCTCAGTATTGATTTTAAGAAGGAAGGTAAGGGCTTTAATAAATAAAAGTGTGGTTCAGTCTTTTTTTAAAAAAAAAGTATCTTATTTTATATCATCCAGGAGATGTGTGATTAGGGAAGGGTCAGTTATGTAGGTATAACAGTAGTAAAGACCTCTGTGCTGCCCTGGTAACCATTCATAATAATCAAATGCTCAAAAGGTGCTACAATCTCATCAATTTAGGAGTCTCCTTCAGCAATTCAGATTTTAACTCATCCTTGTATCCTATGTGTCTTGGTCATATATTCCCATAAATTCACAAGGAGGGGTCCGCTCAACATGTTGGAGACTTTTCTTAATTCCTTCTGATATTGAGAGGATGGAGGAGCACTCTGAGTGTCCACCATTGACTGACCTTCCCATGGGACTAGTCCATCTTCCTATCATTCATTTCTCTGTTGAGGTTTTTGACTCCTGTTCTTCAAAAAATTATTGTTTATAATTTGCAGCCTGCTCACTCTGACCATGTCTTTCATCATTACTTTCTGTATGATATTCCTTTTTTCAGTTCTTTGGAGACTCTTTAAACTGATTTTATATTCCACTGCTTCTCCTGCTTTATAAAATGATGGGGCTCATAATCATCCATTGTCTTTCTTTGTAAGTTTCTACAAATGAATTTATATTCCAAAGCAGTGTGGCCTTTGGCTACAATCTCTCTCTATTTGGCAATATTTGCTGATTAAAGGTGCTCTCTGGGCTCTTTTGGTCTTATGGTGGCTATAAATTTATAGTGGTTAAACTCTGATATAAAGTTATTATAGTTGGGGTTAATCATTTGCTATTTTTCATTTTAATTGCTTATTACTTGTTTAATTCAGGAATGACCTCTTCAGTTGTGTATGCCAAGTCTTTTCTCATTATTCTTTTTATTATCTTTGACCTGATGAATTGTTGGTCTCAATGTAAATAAATTCAGGCATAAAAAGTCTTTTTCTCTTTGTCGAGGTATCATTTTTCCCCCCATGATATTACTTGGAATTTGTCATATCCAGGAATATAAAATTTTTTCTCAAAAAACATGTGTAGTCTTTGAGACTTTGACCTCTCTCATCCCTTTTTCCTGCTCTGTTTTCCCTGTATTTGTCTCCATTGTCCCCTTTTCCCACCTTTATATTATCACCGAGTCACCAGTTATCAAAGTGTATATTGATTTAATTTGGATAGTCTTACTGAGTTATGTGTAAAATTTCTCTGCTACTTCATCTACCAACTAATGTTGATTCATAAGCCGGTTCTCATATCAGGTTTAAATCTAATGGGGAAAGTCCTTAGGATATTGGGTAGAGGATTTATGAGAAGACATAGACAAAAACTTCGTGTGATGAAAGGGCAAGGATGAGTGGTGAGCCGTAATGATTTAGGGACTTCAAAGGGCAATGATGTTGAATTGTCGTACATAAATCTAATTACTTCAAGAACTCATCTTTATCATAAGACATGAATACTTGAGGTTATACCTTGTTTTGATTATAAACTATTATGCCAAAGTAGGCAGAAGGCAGCACAGTGGATAGAGCACTGGGCTTGGAGTGAGGAAGACTCAGCTTCTTGAGGTCAAATCCAGCCTCAGATACTTACTAGCTCTGTGATCCTGGGCAGGTCATTTACCCTGTTTACTTTAATTTCCTCTTCTGAAAATGAGCTGGAGATGGAAATGTCAAAACACTCCAGTATCTTTGCCAAGAACACCCCAAAATGGGTCACAGAGAGTGGAATGTAACTGAAAATGACTAATCAACAAAAATGCCAAAGTGCTCTTATATGTTCTTCTATAATTTTTATGGCAAACCCATGAGGTACAGGTTAGGACTGGGGGTGGGCTAGGATATATAT
>NW_025391642.1:0-3330 GCF_016433145.1 Gracilinanus agilis | reverse complement strand
CCCGTCTCCAGAAACTCACAGCTGTTGAGTGGCAGTGCCGCTGGAGGGGGGGGGGCTCGCCTTCTCCTTTGCCTCTCCACCCTAATGAACATGGGACCTTTCCATCAGCCTCCCGTCGTGCCTGAGCCAAAAGGGAACTGGCTCCGTCCCTAGGAAAGACCTCTGAGCAGGATCACATTCTGGGGGTTTCGGAGGCCTGCAGGGATCTCCCTCTGTCCAGCGTGCTGAATTCCTGCCTCGGGTTCCCAGAAATCCCCTTCGTTTCTCAGAGGAATCTACGCTGCTTGGCACCTTTGCGCCTGCTCTCAAGAGGGCGCTTTGTTCTTCAGATTATTTACCCTGCCCAGAAGGGACTCAAGGTCCCTCCCTGGATGCCAGGGGCCTGGGCTTTGGCAGGAACTTCCAAAGTCTGGTTAGGAGCTGCTAAACGACGATAGTGGATCACAATTAATTCAAGGAACCCCAGAGATAGGCAAGGCCAAGCTGCTCTGCTCCCAGAGGTGGAGCTGGCCTGAGGCTCATGGGAGCAGCAGAGCTGGCTTTGAAATTATTCTATCCTGATTGGGCTGTCTGTCTGTCTATCCATCTGTGTGTCAGTCTGAAAAAGCGTGGGAAGAAACCTCGCCGGGACTCCTGCAGACAGCACAGCCTGAAGTCCTGGTCCCGGGGGGATAGAGAGGATGTTCAGGAAATGGCCCTTCCTCCCGCCTCCCTTCCAGTAGCTCAAGTTTCCAATGGCCCTCTTGTTGTGGGCAGCTAAGGGAAAAGCCTTTGAGGGAGGGATCCCTGCTGGGCATCCCTGTGGCAGGAGCAGGACTCCAATGCTCTGGAAGCTTGCTTGTGCCTTGGAGAAGTCCCTGCCAAGGGCAGAGAGGCAGCAGATTTAGCTCTAAGAGCAACTCCTGCCTTTAGAAGGGGATTCAAGGTGTCCATGATATGGTCATCGAGGTCTGTTGCAGTAGAAGCCCTCTGTGGTTGGGCGGGGAGCCCTGCTGCTGCTGCTGCTGTATCCCTATAGAAAACTGCGCCCAGGCAGCTGCTAGCCTGGGATGGGGCTGCATAATCTTCCCTGGAGGCAGAGGGTAAAGGGAGGAGAACTTGACTCTTTTTTGGCTTTTGAACAAAGAGCAAATGGTTGTAAGTAGAGGCGGAGGGCGTGCTGGGGATGGGGGGGGGCATTTTGGGCCCCAGTGAAACTTCCTGTTGCGGCCCCTCTCTGGAGGCTCACGAGCCGTCTGAGAGTGAGGAGGTGATTGGCCGAGGGCACCACTGTGCATGCCAGGCTGCTGAACTCGAGCTGTTGGGTGGGGAGAGTAGGTAGAGGAGTCTTGTTTAACACAGAGGCTGCTGCCTTCAAAGCCCTGACCAGGGTGAAGCCAGGACACCCCCCATGGAGTACTTATGCCATTCCTTGGGCAAAGGAGTCTTTCCTTTTCTTTTGTGATTGTTCAAAGATATTTTATTTTCCCAATTAATTCCAACATCCATATCATCTCCCTCCCTGCTCTTATTTGACCGGATCTTACGTGCATTATCATGTAGAACCCCCAAATCAAAACCCCAAAAGACTAATGGGAGAAAGAAGCTGATCCACATGCCAGCACTGACAGCTGCACTCGGCAGGTGGGCAGCGTTCCTCATCCTAAATCCCCCAGAACGGTCCTGGGTTATCACAGAGCTGTGAGGGGCGAAGGCTTTCCCGGTTGATCATCAGAGCATATTGTTGTTAATGTGGACACTATTCTCCTGGTTCTTATTTCACATTGCACAAAGGAGTTTTCCTTAAGGCAGGGCCCAGGCATAGCTTGCTGGGGGGGCGGGACCTGGGCTGAAGTTGGGGGGCCCCGAGGGGGGCAGCAGCGCGCAGTGTCTGGGGGGCTCTCGTAGGGCTCCCTTTGCGTCTGGTTTCAGGCGTTTACAGGCGGCCTNGGGGGGGCGGGACCTGGGCTGAAGCTGGGGGGCCCCGAGGGGGACAGCAGCGCGCAGTGTCTGGGGGGCTCTCGTAGGGCTCCCTTTGCGTCTGGTTTCAGGCGTTTACAGGCGGCCTTCAGAGAAGGGCTGCCCTGGGTCCCTGCCCCTGAGCCCTCCCCTTCAGGCTTCCCAGCCGAGCTCTTGGGCAGCCCCGGAAGGGAGGGGCACTCGGGTGTTTCCCCACTCGGGCCCTCTGCCGCCTCTGCGGGGCCTTTTCAGTGTAAGCGCCTTCGTGTGTGTGTGTGTGTGTGTGTGTGTGTGTGTTTGACGTGCGTCACACGTGTGGCCTTCCATGCTGGAGGTGGGGGCCGGGCCATGGTTGGGGGCAGCCAAGGCTTAGAGCCACTGGCAATAGAGGAGAGCCCAGAGGTCTGGGCACTGGTGTGCCGCCTGCCCTGCTCCCTGGTCCCACCCTGTGGGCCAAGGAGAGTCCGAGGCCTGGTTCCCCCCCAGCCTTGTGTCACAGTAGGTTGCCATGGCGAGGTTCTATTGGTCTCGCTCCTCAGTGTCGGCTCTCTCAGTGTGGGAGGAGGGTGGCTGCTGGGTGCCCGAAAGGGGGTCATCCTCACTGGCCTGGGAATGACCTGCCCTTCCCTGCCAGGCCAGCCTTGGCTCAAGCCAGAGAGGGAGCCCAGGTGAGTCTCCTTTTGTGCCTGAGCTGAGACTGGTTTCCTTGGCCTGTGAGGGCAGCCGAAATGGGGCTGACGCAGGCAAAGGCACAGCCATGGGACAAGGCCTGGCTGACAGCTTCCTTGTCTGCCTCCTGTAGGGACCCAGCACTGCTGCCTTCGTGATCCTCCTCCTGTGGGCCTTTTGGAGCCTCTTCAGCCCATTGTAGGCTGCCCCTCACCCAGCCACTCACGGTGCCAAGTGAAGGTGGGCCCTCAGCTTTCCGGGTATGTTGGGGGCTTCTTGTGCCCAATGATGGGCCAGACAGAGCAGTAGGCACGAGGGGAGAGCCAGCTGGGTGGGCTCCTGGGCTCTGACTCCCTCATCCAGTCACTCCCTCCCCGGGGAGCAGCGGGTGCCCCGGGTCTCCTTTTCACCCTTCGTTCCCTTCTGCCTTGGGCAGAGAATCCCCCCTGCTTTTGTCCTCCTCCCCCGGGAGTGCATGCTGGGTACTCGGGAGCAGCAGGGAAAGCCAGTGTTGGAACCTAATTCACTTCCAAAGGCTCGTGTAGGGGCGTGTTGGGGGGCCCTGGGGGGGTGGAGACAGGAGAAGCGTGGGGGGGAAACTGAGTCACTTAGTCTGGGCTCTCTCTGCAGATTCCAGAGACTGTCCCTGGGCTGGACCCTGTCAGCAGAATCCTGAGCAGAGGTGAGTGGGAGCCATGCTCTTGTGCTGTCCTGCAGGGGAGT
>NW_025391641.1:0-5481 GCF_016433145.1 Gracilinanus agilis | reverse complement strand
CTGGGCAAGCAGACGTTGCTGCTGTGGCTCACGTCACTGGAGCAGACGGAGACGGCGGAGGCTGAGGGCACGCAGGGCCCGGAGAAATAGCCGTGTGCCATGCTGGGAGCTAATGGGTGGGGGCTTTGGGCAGCGAAGAGGGAGAGCAGGGGCTGAGTGCCTGGTGCAGCCTGTCTGGGATGGGCTGGTGGGGGAGAGGGTGAGTGTGAGTGAGTGAGTGTGAAGGTCTCCTGGCCGGGGGGCCTTTTATACCTGCCTGCCAGGAGGATGTGCCAAGGGGCGCCTGAGCCTTCTTCCCTGTTGTTGTCTAAGCTGCGCCCGCAGACCCATCATTAGGGGACGGTGCTGTTGTGGCCCAGGAGGTGCCCATTGGCACAAACAGCTTCGATGAGTGTGTGTGTGTGTGTGTGTGTGCGCGCGCGTGCTTTCAGGTGTTCTCCTGCCCCTTGTCTTGTTGGGTCCCTGAAGCCAAAGTTGATGCTGAAAGTGAATCAGTGGCCTCCTAATAGTGTTTGACCCTGAGTAAGTCACATCCTTGCCATTGCTCGGCCCTTAACGTCTTCTGCCTCGGAACAGTGTTGGTTCTAACAGAGGGGAAGCCCTGAGAGCCATGAGAAAGAAGCCCTCCACATCCTGAGGAAGAACTGTGGGAGCAGAAACACGGAAGAAAAACAACTGTCTGGTCACACGGGTTGATGCGGACATGACTGGGGATATAGACTCGAAACGATCACCCTAGTGCAGATACTAACAATATGGAAATGGGTCTTGATCCGTGACACATGTAAAACCTGGTGCAATTGCATGTTGGCTATGGGAGGGGGGAGGGAAAGAGCATGAATCATGTAACCATGGAAAAATACTCTTAACAAAAAAAAATTTGAAAAAAAAGAAAAAAGAAAGCCCTGAACAGGCCCATCTCCTCTGGAGAGAAGGAAGGGCCAATCAGGAGGGGCCTCTCATCCACAGGGGCCCTCCAGGCATTCACACAGCCACTTGCTGGGGCTCTGGTGGCAGGGGGCCCGAGGGAGGGGCTTTTGGGCTGGGAGCCAGGAGAGGCTCTGTGAGACCCCAGAGGTGGGGCCTGGCCCAGGGCAGGATGGACAGGAGCCTCCCTTAGGGGCACAATCCAAGGCATGGGGTGCAGGGCAGACCTGTTGCTGGTGGTGGGGGAGGGACTGCCTGGCTTCCCACGGGGGCACCTTGGCTGTGGTTGCCGTGTGGGGATGAGGAAGGCGCAGGGGCACAAGTCTGTGACGAGGCGGGTTGCCAGCAGGGGGACATCAATGGAAGGACAGCATTGCTGTTCTGTGTCCAGTGTTCTCCTGGTTCTGCTTATTTCTCTCTGCATCCGTTCACGCATTGGTTCCAGGGCTTTCTGGCTCTTCCTGACATCATCCTGTTCCTCATTCCTTACAGCCAATAGTATTCCATCACCATCGTGTACCGCGTATTTGTTCAGTCATTCCCCAACTGAGGGACGTCCCTTTGGTCTCCAATCCTTTGGCGCCCCCAAAGCACAAACAGGTTCTTTCCCATTTAGTTTCCAGCAGTTTAATTAGAATTTTGAGTGTCAAATGTTCTCCTTCCTCCCGGCATGGTCAGCAATTTGATGTAGATTCCACACGTGCAGTTGTGGAGGACATTTTCCTATCTCAGTCATTATTGAGGGAAACCAGAACAAAAACAACCAAGAAAGTGAAGAACGTTGGCTTTATTCTGGGTCATTCTCCGTGGAAGCCGCAGCCCCCTCGGGTTGTTTTGGATCATTGCACCGAGCTGTTCCGGTCACTGTTCCGTGCTTTCCTGGCTCTGCTGCATCAGTTCCTGTAAGTCTTTCCAGAGTTTTCTGAACTCCTCCTGTGCGTCATTTCTTGCAGCACAATAGGATTCCATCACAAGCATATACTGAAACTTCCTCAGCCATTCCCAGTGGATGGGTGCCCCCCCCCTTCCCCCGGAAGAGCTGCTTTGAACGTTTTCCTACATGTAGGTCCTTCGCCTTTCTGTTTTTGATCTCTTTGGGATACAAGCCTGGTAAGGGTATTGCTGGGCAAAGGGTGTGGACTGTTGTAGCCCTTTTGGCCCATGTCCAAGTTACTCTCCAGAATGACTGTCTCTGGGGCAGCTCCCCCAACAATGCACCAGCAGCCTACTTTTCTCCCCTCCCAAGTTTTGTCATTTACCTTTTCTGTCAAGTAGCCAATCTGATAGGTGTGGGCTGGTACTTCAGAGCTTCGTTCATTTGCATTTCTCTAAGAGGGATCTAGAGCATTTTTTTCCTCAGGAGACTAGAGAGAGCTTTAATTCCTTTGTCTGAGAACTGCCCGGTCCTATCCTTTGACCATTTATCAATTGGGGAATGACTTGCATTCTTATATATTCAGTTCATTTCTCGATTTATTTGAAAAACGAGGCCTTTTGTAGAGTCTTGTAAAATCTTTTTGCATCATTCCGATTCCATCCCCTTTCCCTCTGCCTTCTCTGTCAGGCCCCCCCTTCTCTTCTAGCTTTTCCCTCCTAATTTCCAGTAGGGTAAGATACAGCTCGGTGCCCGATGGATTCTATATGCTCTTTCCTCATTGAGCCAATTCTGTTGAGACTAAGGCTCCCATGTGCCTCTTCTCTCTCCACCATTGTCCCCCGCGCTGTCAAAGCTTTCGTGGCAGAGAGCTGACCCCACGGTTTCTCCCTCCCCCTTCTCCCAATGTACTCCTCTTTGCCACCCCTTGACTTGCTGCTTTAAAGCCATCATCCCATGAGTTCTTTTTGGCCTTGAGACCAGTCCCTATTTTCCTTGACCTCGTTGCCCTCCTCTGAATTGGGGTTTTGGTCTTCCCTGCCAGGGAACTTTCTGCGTTGTTTCTTTCTTGTGGTTCGCTCATTTTCCAGCCCTTTCCTTTTCTTTTGACTCAAAAAAGGGGCCAAGTTGGGCTGTGTGACTGGTGGAAGGTGCCCGGCGCTGAGCTCTGGGTTCTCTGGGCCGCTGCTGCCGGGGCTCTCTCTGCTTCTTCCCGGGCGGCGCCATGGAAGGGGATCCTGTTCTGGCCTCTGCCCCGGTCTGGGAGTAGCTCCTTGTAATCTTTTCACCCCTGGGCCCACGACCAGGGTCCCTCGCCCCGCTGTAGCTACTAATGCTGGTGTGTGCTGGTGCCTCTCCTCACCCTCAGACCAGGATTCAGGCCGTGACCTGGATCTGCATGTGGGCTGGGCAACGAGAGTCGGCAGAGACGCCTGAAGTCTTCTGAGCCCTCGTCTGACTCCCCTCACCAGCTGCCCCCTCGGCCTGCTGCCACTCCCACCCTGGCACAGTGTCGACGTTGTGCTGGCCACATTGTTTGGGGCTGACACGTTCTTTCACTCCATCTTGGTGTGGGTTTTGCTGCTCCAGAACTCTTTTGAGGTGTTCTAGCCCAGGGTTTTCCAGCTTAAATTGGGTGAGGTCAGGCGAGTCTGTGCCCCCTCTCTGCCATCTTGGCCGGCCCCTTCAAGCTCAGGGTTCTTTTGCATTGCTCTGGCTGCCAGGGCGACTCCGCTGGGATGTGGCATTTGCCTCTGCTCCCTGGACCTCAGGGGGCTCATGTGCAAAGGCTCCCATTAAGGCCATCTGGGCCAATGCCCGCTGACCCAGGGCAGTGCTAGGATGGAGGGTGGTGAGGCCTGCTGGAATGAGCCCCGGCCAGCCAGGGATTCAGACAGGAGCGCTGGGGGCTCACTCCGGAGCCGGCGGGGCCTGAAGCCTTCTGTGCTGGAGGCACCTTCCCGGCTGCTGTGAGGCTGGGCCATTGCAGGCCCTGAGGCCGGCCCAGAGACTAGCATAGCGTCCTGGTTCTCCTCCTTCCTCGTGGCTGGAAGGTCTTCTCATGGCCAAAGGTGTCCCCAGAGGCGGAGTGGGTAAACGTGCTCCTTGTGCCCAGCCCAGGCCCCTGCCTGGCTGCTGTCCAGAGGGTCAGCCTTCTGGTGGTCACACTGTGCAAAGGCCGCAGGGCTACTGAGGCGAGGCAGAGCCCTGCTGGGGTTCCTGCTGTGTGGCCGAGGGCGCCCCACCCCGCAGAGGCCCATTCAGGACGGCACGTGCTGAGGCCCGGGGAGGCCATCCCCAGAGCCCTGAGTGCAGGGACATGGGGCAGCCTGGCTCAGCGTCCGCAGAGGGCCCTCCTGGGAGGGAGCCGCCTCTTGGCCATGCCGTGTGGGGGGCTGCAGGGCACGGCTTCCGGGTGGGGGAGTGCTGGCTGGGTGTGCAGGTGGCAGAGTGCGGGTCAGGGCGTGTGCTTGGGGTGGGGGTCAGCTGGCACACTGTGCTGTGGCCTCGGGGGCTCCCGGGCAGTGCTGCGCGGTACTCGTGGCCCCCCAATCCCTCCCCCCATCCCGATAAACCTGGGACAAGCAAAGAGAGGCCAGGAAGGGTCACTGATGCACTTTATTGCCAGGGGAGCCCCTGCCCAGGGCACTGCCCACACGCTGGGAGCCTGGAGGGAGCCTGAGGGCAGCGGGCAGGGGGGCATCCTGCAGGCTGAGCTGGGGGTCTGAAGAGGCAGGATGGGGGGGCAGCCATGGGTCGGAGGAGCTTTGTGGGTGGCCCAGGGGAGCCTGGGGTGGGAGAGTGCTTTGGGGGGGCCTGGAGGGCCGAATGGAGGCCTCCTTTGGGGTGCTGCTGGGCAGCTGCTGAGGCTGCTATTCGGGGCTGGAGGCAGGAGGCTCGTGAAGGGGGGCAGGATGGAGAGAGAGCAGAGCCCTGGGTTCAACAGCAAGATTTCTGTCCACAGGAGGTGGAGCAGCAGGAGGGTCTGCAGCAGGTGGGCCTGCAGATGAGGGACACAGAGGAGGCGGGCACGCAGCAGACCGGCCGGCACAGGAGGGTGAGGCAGGAGGCGGGTGCCGTTGTGGCCCAGGACACTGGCCGCGTGTGCGCCTGTGCAGGGGCTTCCAGCTGATGCTCCCCTCGTTGGGTCCCCGAGTGCGAGGAGGGGCCGGGCTCCGGGGCTCCCCGAGGGCCTGCACTCTCCCCTTTGGCCTCGCTTGGGTGCCGGCCTTTAGGAGGAAGCTGATGGGCCGGGCAGGGCCGCCACGGGTGGGGCGTCTCCGGGCGCTGCTTGGACACGTGACCCGCAGGGCCCGGCCTCCGAAGGCGGTGGGAGGATGGTTAGGGTTAGCCGGGGGAGGAGCTGGAGAACTGGGGAGCCAGGCCGGAGCTAGTCGAACCCCAGGGTGAGTGAGTGGGGAGGGGAGCAGCCTTCCGGGAGAGCCCTTCCCCCTCAGGTGGAATGCCTGCCGGCTCTCCTCCTCTCTCCCGGCCGGGCTCCCTCTGCTGCTAGCAGGGACCTTTCTGGATGCTCGCGGATGCCCCACTGGGGCCTGGGCAGACGGAGGGAGCCGGAGGAGAGCTGGCGAGCCCGGGCTGCTCAGAGGTGCCCGGAGGCGAGAGAAGGACCCAGAGATGGATGTGGGCCCGGCAGCTCCCCCGCTTTATTAGCCTGGCCG
>NW_025391640.1:0-6476 GCF_016433145.1 Gracilinanus agilis | reverse complement strand
TTCCTTCCTTCCTTCCTTCCTTCCTTCCTTCCTTCCCTTCCATCTTAGAATCAACACTATGTATTGGTTCCAAGACAGAAGAGGGGTAAGGCCTAGGCAATGGGGATTAAGTGACTTGTCCAGGGTCACACAAGTAGGAAGCATTTGAGATCAGATTTGAATTTAAGACCTCCTGTCTCTAGGTCTGGCTCTCAATCCACTGAGCTATGTAGCTGCCTTTGTCCTAGTTCTCTTTTAACCCTAACTCCAAAGGTTGCATTTTAGAAAAATACTGTTCAAAAGAGAATGATAATAAAAGTTGACATTTATATAGCCCTTTTTATATGTTATCTCATTGGAGAATTCCAACAACCCTGAGGTAAATAATACAGAGATGATTATTCTAGTGATCACACAGGCAGCTATAAATGTTTGAGGCAAGATTTAAATCTAATCTGCCTAACTTTAAGACTAAGGAACTAACTTCAGTCTACANCCTTCCTTCCTTCCTTCCTTCCTTCCTTCCTTCTTTCCTTCCTTCCTTCCTTCCTTCCTTCCTTCCTTCCTTCCTTCCTTCCTTCCTTCCTTCCTTCCTTCCTTCCTTCCCTTCCATCTTAGAATCCACACTAAATACTGGTTCCAAGGCAGAAGAGTGGTAAGGCCTAGGCAACAGAGGTTAAGTGACTTGCCCAGGGTCACAAAGGAATGTATCTAAGGAAGTTAAGGTAGAGAGTCTTGGGAGATATAGTCTCCCCAGGTTTATAGCATTTCAAAACGCACATTAGGAAGTGTCTGAGGTCAGATTTGAACCTGGGATCCCTCATCTCTGGATCTGGCTCTCAATCCACTGAGCTCTCCAGCTGTCCCCCTTTTTTTCTTTTTCTTTCTTTTTTTTTTTTTTTTTTTTTTTTTTTATGGTGGTACCTTCAATGGAAATAGGGAAGTTCAGAAGAGGGGAAAGTTTCTGGGGAAAGATAGTGAGTTCAGTTTTGGACTTGTCAAATCTAAGATGTCTAAAAGGCAATTGGAGATGTGAAACTGGAGGCCAGGAGAAAAGCGGACCTCAGCATCATCTGCAAAGAAATAATATCTGAAACCATGACAGCTGAGGAGCTCACCAAGTACAACTCTATGCAGTGATGGGCAAACTATTCCCCGCAGGCCAGATCCAGGCTGTAGCTGGCCCATCACTGCCTTAAGCAATTCCCTAATCACTATGTCTGGATGTTGGGGCGTAGTGATTAGGGAATTGATATGGGGAAAAAAGAGAAGACCCTGGCTGGGAGCCTTTGGGACTTGAGAGTCCCTTACTGTTTGTGGCAGGCCATGGATAAGAGTCAGAGAAGGAGAGAGAGAAGAAGTAATTGGATATGTCAGAGGAGAACTGGGAGAGAACAGTCACTAAAACCTAGAGAGGAGAGGGTATCAAGGAAAAGAGGCTGATGGCCAGTGTCAAAGACTGCAGAGAAGTCAGAGAGAAGGATTGAGAAAAGGCTTGGCAACTAAGAGATTAATGGCAACTTTGGAGAGAGCAACTTCAGTCGAATGATATGGACAGAACCCACTGTAGAGAGTTAAGAAAAGAATAAAAGGAAAGGAAACGGAGGTGCCCATTATATAGATCTCCTTCTCAAGGAGTTTAGCCACAGAAGGGAGGAGAGATTTAGGGGAATGGGGATGGGTGGATCTAGTGAGGGGGTTTTTGAGGATGGAGGAGATGTGGCCATGTTTGTAGGCAGCAGAGAAGCAGTCGGCAGACAAGGAGAGATTGAAGATTAATGAGAGAATGGAGGGGGTGATCTACTCAAGAAGACAGGGTAGATTTAATGTCCTAAAGGCTTCCCCAGCTCCGATGTTCTAAGGATCTTCTGGGCCCTAACATTCTGTGACTCCTCCCAGACATGGCATCCTCTGTTCAAAGGGTCTTCTCAGCTCTGATATTTTAGATTTTAAGGTCTTTTCTAAGAATGGCATTCTATATTTGTAGGAAGTTGAATTCCCGACATTAAGGGAAGCACTGTCCTTTGTCTCTCTGGTTGATGGCTACTACCGACTCACCACGGATGCCCACCACTACTTCTGCAAAGAGGTGGCACCACCCCAGCTCTTGGAGAACATTGAGAACCAATGCCATGGCCCCATCACGTGAGGAACACCCACCCCACCCCTTCCCCTAATTTCAACCCTATCTCTTGGGTTGTGAACACTTCTGGAATTACATAAGCCTGTCTATAAGAAGTGGGGACCTGGGTTCAAATCTGACCCCAGACATTTCCTGGCTGTGTGGCCCTGGGCATGTCACTTAACTATCCTTCTGCCCTGGAACCAATACTTACTATTGATTCTAAGATAGAAGATAAGGGTTAAAACAACTACAATACCACCAAGGCCAAGGATCCCCCCACTCTAGCCTAGAACAGCCATGGATTCAATCAAGAAGGTGAACAGGGACAATTAAGTGGTCAAAGATGGTCCTGGGGCTTTGGAGAGGCGGGTTCCCCAAGAATAGACAAAGGTAATAGTTGTATCACTGAGTTTGATCCTGGAAGGAATAATGGGATATAGTAGAAAAAACACTTATCTTAAGAGTTAAGGGATGTGGGTCAGGATCCCCACCTCACATGTCTATGTGACTTTGGACGAGTCATCTCCCCTTTTCTGAACTTCATAAATGAGGGGGGTGGGCCGAATGACCTCTGAGGCTGGTCCCAGCTGTGGGGGGGAGTATAGAGGCCACGGGCATGAGACAGGGAGGTGGAGACTCTGCAGATCCAAGAGCCCCAGGCCTGAACGAGGAAATGACCACCTTTAGCTTCCTTCTGTTTCTGAATCTTTCCATCTTGGCTTTTCCCTCTGTTTCCTGCTGCTGTTTTCCTCTGTGTGTGTGTGTGTGTGTGTGTGTGTGTGTGTGTGTGTGTGTGTGTTTCTCTGTCTATGCAGGTCCGAGTTTGCTGTGAACAAGCTGAAGATGGAAGGGTCAGCTCCAGGATCTTATGTCCTTCGGCAAAGCCCCCAAGACTTCAATCACTTCCTTCTCACTGTCTGTATCCAGGTCAGGTCCCGTTCTCTCCCTGGGCCGAGCAGAGAAGCTATAACTTGGGGTTCCACGTTCCCCTTGTCCTCCATCTTTTCCCATCTTCTTTGATGTTGGTTCTCCCATATGGAGGCATTGACAGCAGGCCTCTTGGGGCTCACTAAGCCCATGAACACCTCCCACAGTGGAGGACTTTGGGACCAAACGGATGTCTTCAAGCCCGCAGCTCCTAGGCCCTTCCTGGCCGGCTGAGCCCTCTGAGCATCCTTCCCTCTGCCTTCCCTTTCAGACACCCCTGGGCCCAGACTACAAGGGCTGTTTAATCCACCGGGACCTTTCAGGGAACTTCTTCTTGTCTGGGCTGAGCCGGCCCCACGGCAGCCTCCGCCAGCTCCTGGTGTCCTCCTGGGGCTGTGAGCTCCTCGTAGACGGGACCGCTCTGAGCCTCAGCAGCTGCTGTCCCCCTAGACCCAAAGGTAAGGCCGCCTCCTGGCTCCTGCCTGTCCCTTTCTTCTCTGAGATCCGAGGTGGGAAGGAGCCGGGCTAATGGAAGCTGGCCTCTTTCTAACCCCAAACCACAGAAAAATCCAACCTGATCATAGTAAGGAGGGATTGCAGCCAGCTGCCCCCATCCCTAGCCTCAGTCCCAGCCCAGGCCTGGCCCCAGCCTCAACGCCAACTTAGCCAAATGATGTTCCACAAAATCCAGGCTGACAGCTTGGAGTGGGTAAGCAAGCACAAGGATGGGGAACAAGGAGGAGGGGTGGGAATGGAGCTTTGCTGTTGTTCAGTCCTGTCTGACGCTTAGTCATCCCATTTGGGGTTTTCTTGGCAAAGACACTGGAGTGGTTTGCCATTTCCTTCTCCAGCTCATCTGACAGATGAGGAACTGGGACAAAGAGGGTGAAGTGACTTGCTCAGGGTCACACTGCTAGGAAGTGTCTGAGGTCAGATTTGAACTCAGGGAGATGAATCTTCCTGAATCCAAGCCTAGTGCTCTCTGCACTGAGGCACCACCTCAGGCCGTGGGGCATGGTGCAGGACAGAGGAAAAAGTACTGGAGAGGGTAGGACAGTCTGGTGGAAAGAGACTTGAAT
Source organism: Gracilinanus agilis (assembly GCF_016433145.1). Classification (NCBI taxonomy): domain Eukaryota; kingdom Metazoa; phylum Chordata; class Mammalia; order Didelphimorphia; family Didelphidae; genus Gracilinanus; species Gracilinanus agilis. Next base: position 2,366 of record NW_025391640.1, on the reverse strand, counting down.
TAGAACTTGAGACCTGAGTTCTCATCTGATTCTATTACTGACTTGACATGTGACATTGTTCAAGTCTCTTTCCAATCTGAGCCTCAGTTTCCTCATCTGGAAAATGGGAACAGATCTGGGTATAAGGAACCGACAGTGCTGTGTAGGTATACCACAGGAAGGTCCTGAACAGATCCGTGAGGTGAGTCCTTACAAAGAGGCCCTGTCCCCCTACCCCACTGGAGGCCAACCTTCCCTCCCTCCTCCTAGCATGAGAACTTGGGCCACGGCTCCTTTACCAAGATCTACCGTGGGAGCCGCCTGGACAAGGTGGATGGGGAGACCCACAAGGTGGAGGTTCTGCTCAAAGTGATGGACGGCACCCACCAGAACTGCATCGAGGTGAGCACAGGTCCTACTCATTTCCCTCCCAGAACCTCCACCCTGATCCCTATCCCCACCCCCACATCCACAAGGCAGCCAGCTAGGCATGGATCCCAGCTCCCCGGCCTTCCTGGCCCCTGGAGTGGCCAAGGACCTGTCAGGGCATCTCTTCTGGGCTTCTTGCCAGGCCACACTCTTCCAGGAAGTATGAAAAGCAAGGTCAACACGACCTCCACCTTCAAAACCCGTGTGATGTTTGTGAAATTGCCAAGGTCAAGGGACTGCCCTCTGTTCTCACGCAGCAGCAGCCCGGCGGGCGTCCTTCCTAAAGAGAACGTTCCTCCCTCTCTGGGTTATATGGGAGGAGAGAGGTAACCAAGGAAGCCTCGGTGGCAAAAGAGACAAAGAGCTGTGGGGGAACAAGGGAAGAAGAAGAACCCTGGAAGTCTTGGAGCTAAGTTTAAGCGAGGAGCCTCTTCCTAGACAGAAGGAAGGGCTGAGCAGGCAGGAAGCAGCAGCCTCTCAGGCTCTGAGCAAAGATGGTGTGGATCCCCAGGTGCCATCAGGAGGGAAAGGGGAAAGGGAAGGCAGGGAGCGATGACCCTCATCCCAGGTCAGAGAGAGCCCACCCAGGCTCCTGCCTGTTGATTTCCCTGGAGGGGGAGAAATGGTCCAAGTTGGATGGGCCAGCGCAGCAGAAGGGACTCCTTATCACATATAGGTTGGACTAAAGGACTCTCAGTCCCTTTCCACTTTGAGATTTGGAGATTCTCCTATTGGCTGCTCCTTATTCGTTTACCCTTTAGAGCCTGGGAGGAAACAGTGGGCTTGGGACAAAGAGAACTAAGCTGAAGATCATGAAATTTGGGTTCTAGCCCCAACACTGACCCGACTTCTTGTATAGTGTTGGGCGGGGATTTCTCTCTCAGCTTCAATTTCTTTGACAAAATGATGGAGCTGGAGTAGACAGCCTGTGTACTTCTAGCCACTTCTGATAGGCTAAGTTTGAAGGAAAAAGAAAGACATTTTGTGCTCCAAGTAACCTCTCAGCTCTGACATCCTGTGTTCTAGGGACCCTCCCAGCTCTGACACTAAGTTCTGGGGACCTTCTCAGCTCTGACATCCTGTGTTCTAGGGACCTTCTCAGCTCTGACACTAAGTTCTAGGACCCCCTCAGCTCTGATAACCTGTGTTCTAGGAACCCTCCCAGCTCTGACACCGTGTTCTAGGGACCTTCTCAGCTCTGACATCCTGGGTTCTAGGGATCCTTCCAGCTCCAACATTATGTCCTAGGGATCCCCTCAGCTCTGATAGCCTGTGTTCTCTAGGGACCCTCCCAGCTCTGACATTCTGTGTTCCAAGATCTCTTGACATTTTACATTTTAAAATCCCTCCCAGCTTTGGTGTTCTATATTTTAAGAGTCTAAAAGTTCACAAGTGGGTGTCTGGTGTCCCCATTTCATGATGACTCTCTCATCATCACTGCTCTCCTTCCCCTCAAAGCTTCATATAACACTATGTGCTATAAAGTTGAACACTCATGGGTATGTCTAGGCCCACAGAGGACTCAAGTTGTTCCTTTCTATCTCAGAGGGAGATCCAAGCCATTCCTCTCCATTTCAGGCTCTTCTAGGCTTCTCACGTGAAGGCCTCTCATTTTAGGTCAGGTCCTGACACAGCCTCTTCAGCATATAGTCTGCTCAACTTCTGGTTCTAGGAATAGACGTCCCTTCTCACCCCCAGCCCCTTCCCCTCCAGGACCCTTTTGCTCTATGACTTAGGAATTATAGTAGTCACATGGCAGACAGAGAGAAGCTGTTCTGTCCCCCAGAAAGGGTCAAGGGGTTCCTGAGGAAAGAATTGAAACCAAAACAGAGGGAGAATTGCTCAACTGTCAGGATGATTGGTTACTGGAGAGGGGTGTGTATGTGTGAGTGTGTGTGTGTGTGTGTGTTTGTGTGTGTGTGTGTGTGTGTGTGTGTGTGTGTGTGTGTGTGTGAGAG
>NW_025391639.1:0-4543 GCF_016433145.1 Gracilinanus agilis | reverse complement strand
AGCTTTCCCTGATACCAAATTTGATGACAGTCAAATTTTCAGATGGTACAAAGCTAGAAGAAAGGAAAGAAACAGGATTCTGCAAGTGCTTTCTGGGCTACAATGAGTCTAATTCAATTAATTAATATGAATAAAGTTTTATATTGTGTTAGAAAATAAAAATGACTGCATCTTGTAGGATTGACTAGATATTAAATCCTAAAAACGACTCATTGTGTAGATATCTCAATAAGAGACAATATTATAGCAGAACAGGAAAAACCTTTTTGGTCTGCTGCCTTTTGTCCTTTTTATTTCTTATTTGGAATATTATGTTTAGTTTTGAGAGTAATATTATAAGATGGATACAGAAAAATTAGAGAGAATCTGGGGGAAAGTAGCCAAGACTGCAAGGAGGTCTGACAATGTCATTTGAGGATAAGTTAAGAGTAAACATGATATGTTTGTTGTGAAGAAATTAAGACATGGTAGCAGTCTTCAAATATCTGTAAGACTGTTATGTGGAGTAGAGACTATACTCCCAATGATTGAAAAAAATGATTATTATAAAAAGAGTATTTGATGTAAGAAAAACTTCCTAAAGGATCTGTTCTTGAGTAGAATAGCAGGAACCCATAGTTTATGCATGCTCCCTCTTGAATGTCTTGAAGGGGTGGATGGAGGATCAGTTTTTAGGATATGTTTCATGAATTATTACTATTCCACTATAGATTAAACTTTTTGTGTTCAAAAATTCTGTACAAATCTGAGCTTCTTTGATTCTGTAATACTCTGACTGACTTAATTATAGCCAGATTTAGAGTGGGTAATTTTGAACACAAGATTTTATGAAAGTAAATGATGATTACATTTTCTATTGGTGCCTCTATGTCAATTTGTATTTTAACTATAATATCAAGAACTGATATTTCCATGCATTTTTTGGGAGGCAGGCGCTTTATAGTTCTTCTAAAGCAGAAGAGTCTGATCCATATTCTGGGTGTACCTCATGCATTGTAAAGTGGCCCAAAATACTGCCAAGTGGAGCCTGAACCAGATTAAAACATAATTGGGTTATATTTTATAAAATAAATTTAAAAATATAAAACATAGATAATGTTTCTAATAATAACAATATTTTCTAAGTCAATATGTGGCCTGAGAAGATGCTTATGTACAGTTTAGTACATTTCACCCTTAAAATTTGAATTTGACACCATTGTTTTAGAAGGAGGGATTGGATCCCTTTAGATGAACACCCTGCTTTTTGCAATGAAGAGACCATTATTTGTATTGTATCCTATAGATACTCAGTTTGGAATAGAATTAGTGTTGGAAGAAAAAAATTTTTTTCAAGCAGAAAATTTGGAATCTTATTGGAGTTATGGTATGTGCATTCAGTTTAACTCATCTCTTTTCCAGATTCTGTCTCTTTTCTCCTATCTTTTCTATTCCTAATATTAAAAAAAAAACCTTTACTCATATTTCCTTACTTGTTTCACTTTATGTTTATTTCTCTTTCTTCTCTATATCAATTAATTTATAAGTTATTATACCTCAAACTTTAATTTAAAAAGGAAGGAAACAAACCTTTGTTGAGTGCCTAATGGCGTGACCAATTTATAAGTCCACCAGTTTTACAACAGTGATCCCATCTCTTTTTCTTTTCTACAACAGCTGTCATTTTCCATTTTGTTACCTTTTTCATTCTGATACGTTAGGTGGAATCATAATGTTGTTTAATTACTCTTTTCTTATTATTGGTTCGGGGCATTTTTATAAGGCTGTTTACAGATTGGTTTCTTCATTTGATAACTATATATATATATGTATACATATCTTTTGATAATTTATGTATTTTGGAATGCATTTTATTCTTATATATTTGAATAGGTTCCTTATAAATTTTAGTCTCCAGAATTTTATCAGAGGAAATTCCTTTTTTCCCTTCAGTTAACGATTTCTATTGTATTTCTATTTATATCAAAAACTTTTTGGGAAAATGTTTTTTGATTCGTGACTCACATTCATTTTGTCTTCTATGATCAATACTTTTTTTCCTAAAGAACTCTTCATCTTTCAATAATTATGAATGGTATTTCTTTTCTTGTTCTCCTAATTATGATCTGAACTTTTATATCTAGGTCAAGTATCCATTTGTAAGTTATTTTCATATATGATGTGAGGTATTTGTCTAAATCCTTAGCTAGGTAGCATAGTGGATAGAATGCCAGGCCTGGGGTCAGGAAGTTTCATCTCCCTGAGTTCAAATCTAGCCTTAGACACTTACTAGGTATGTGAAAGTCATTTTACTCTGTGTTCAGTTTTTTCATCTGAAAAATGATCAGGAAAAGGAAGTGGCAAACTACTCCAGTATCCTAAGAAAATCCCAAATTAGGTACTATGAGTTGGGCATGCCTTAAAAATGATTGAACTTAAAGTAAACTGATTAGATTCTACCCAATTTTCACCAGATGGCATTCTCTCTGGCAGAATTTGTGGAAGAGTGAATATTTAGTATCATGCTTGAGATCTTTGGGTTTAGCTAATAGTACAATGCCATTTTTGCTTGCTTATATCTGACCTATACATAATTTATTTTACTGGTTAGTTATTCTACTTTTAATCAGTGTCAACCTGTTTTGATGATTTTATATTATAGTTTCTCAAATGATAATATGAAGCTCCTTTCTTCCCACTTAAACATTTTTTCTTTTGATATTCCTTGATACTTTATTATTCTAGATGTTTTGTTTTTATTCATTTTCCTTCTGGTGGTATAAAGTAATACTCTTGCATTATGTATACCATTGAATAAGCACATTAATTTAGAGAGTATTGTCACTTTTCTTATATTCACTCAGTCCAAAAAGTTAGTAACTTCTAATTAGGATTTTGTAGTTTTATTTATTTCCTGGTCTCCTAAAAGTATTAGTGTAGTTTTATTATATTAAGGAGGCAACTGTGGCTCAGTGGATACAATGCTGGACTTTCAGTCAGGAAGACCTGAGTTCAAATTTAGACTCAGTCACTTCCTATCTGTGTTACCTACCCTGAAAAGTCATAGACTATCTGATTGTCAGATAAAGAGATCCTCTTGAGAAGGAAATGGTAAACCACTTCAGAATCCTTGCCAATAAAAATCCAATAGAAAGCCCCACAAAGAGTCAAACATAACTAAATAACAACAAAGAAAAAGATATTAATGCTTAAAATTGTACTGATAGTTTTGGGACATCTGATAATTCATGTGTCTTGGAAGTTGAACTGCCAAACGTATGGTTTTTATTTTAAACTTTTTCTCTCTCTTCTCTCTCCCCTGAACCTTTCTCTCTCTCACTCTTCTCTCTCTTTATTCCTCTTCTCTTTCTCCCCTTCCTCTCTGTAAAAGTTTATTATTCACATAGATTGATTTTATGCCCTCCTTGTTTTGCAAATGTTATTAACTGTTTCAATTAATATTTGCTAACTTTTTAGGGTTCCTAAATTGACCATAATTTTACCTCTAAAACAATATTTTTCTTTCTCATTTGTTGTTGTTGTCATGTCAATAATTTTTCAATTTTGTCACCCCATTTGGAGTTTTCCTGCCAAAAGTACTGGAATTCTTTGCATCTAATGCTGTTATAATCTGAGCACTCTGAAGACAAACACTGTCTTTCTTTTTTTTTCTTTTTATTCTCAATTAGCCACCTGTCACATTATGCTATATATATATATATATATAAATGCAAAAGGCTTGCTGACTAGATGATTGATAATCAAGCAACTTACTTTTCTGCTTCTGTAAATTTTCATGCATTCTATTTATCAACTGTACTGGCATATATTTGGGCAAAATGACTACTTACAATTTCCTCTGTTTCTTATTTTTGTTAATTTTCATTTTTTAGGTCAATAATTTAGTTTTTCTTTCCAATTTTATAATGAGACTAATCAATAATTTTATTTATTTTTAACTTAAAAACAGAAATTAGTTTTATTTATATTTTGTGCTTTTTTCTTTAAATTTAATCACAATATTAATTTTGTTTAGTTGATATTTCTTGATTTGTGATGGTTAGACTCTTTTAAGTTGCATGTCTAATTCATTTATTTTTTCTTCATCTCTTGTCTATCAAATACTTAGAATGAAAAAAATTCTAATGAGTGCTTTGAACTCATTCTATCAGTTTTGGTACGTTATCACATATTTGTCATTTTCTTTAATGAAATTATCTATTGTTTATTCTCAAGAATGAAATCTCCATTTTGTGAATCCTTTTATTAAACATCCCTGAATTTATTATTACATCATTGTATTTTTGGTTTGCAAAGTAGATATTTATGCTATCATATTTTTTTCGGAGTTTTTGTGCTATAGCATATGGTTGATTTTTTTGTGAAGGTCCCATATATAAAGAAGTAATAAACATACTCTCTTGTTTACTATTCAGCATTTGCCAGAGGTTTATCATGTAAAACTTTTCTAAAAGTTTATTCAGATTCTAAACTTTGAGTGAAAGATTCACTAAGGTTCTCATCTATCATATTTTTTGCTATTTCCCCCTGTAATTTGATTAAC
>NW_025391638.1:4435-12651 GCF_016433145.1 Gracilinanus agilis | reverse complement strand
TTCCTTCCTTCCTTCCTTCCTTCCTTCCTTCCTTCCTTCCTTCCCTAAATAAATCTTTATTGCCTGCCTGCCTGCCTGCCAGAATTCTATGTCTTTTGGCCAGCTAAGCACACAGGAGCCAAGTGGAGAGATGGGGCAGCCCAGGCAGAAGCCAGCCTAAGCCGTGAGCTCGGCTCCTTGGAGGCAGAGGCAGCCATTTTGAAGACGGGGAAGGGGCTGAGTGTTGTTTAGGGTGTGGGGAGGTGGAGGTGCCTCGGGACAGACAGAGGTGATGGCCAGATCCATAGATTTGGGGGTCTGTTGGCTCATACGGAGAGCTAAAGCCAAGGCGGGATCCCTGGAGAAGGCTGTGCAAGAAGAGGAGGCCAGAAGCCCGGGGGTGGGGGGGGGCCCTACCAGGGTGCTGGGTGATGCTCCCAGGGGTGACTGTGAGGAAGCAGTCGGGAGGCCCAAAGACGCCCAGGCCGAGGAGGATGAGGGTCCATCTAGCAATGAGGAGGTCAGAGGGGATTCGGGGAGGAGCCTCTGCGGTTTGAGGGCAGAAGGAGGCAGACCCCAGTGGGAAGGAGGAAGAAGAGTGTGGCCAGGTCAGTGTAGGAGGCTGACAGGAAGGAAGGGTCTTACCAGGACAGTTTGGGGGAATGGCAGGGCCCAGTGAACCTTTCTTAGGAGAGCAGACCTAAGCATGTCCCAGAAAAGACTCTTAACCTCCAGTTCCTTCTCTGGCCTCAGTTTCCTCATCTGTAAGCTGGGCTAGGACTCCCTCTGGATTCTCTCTTAGCTCCAGGCCTATCTCTGGTCCTACGCTAATGGGGCTCTGCCTCCAGCCTCTCCACACACACCCCTGACTCTCCTCAGCCAACTCCAGGGACTCCCGTCCTCTCCGGGATCCAACATAAAACCCTCCACTTGGCTTCTGGGGCCCTTTCCCCCTGCCCCTGCCCAGCACGGTCCACCTTCTGCCACTTTGCTGCCTGCCACGTTCTCGGGGGGCCACAGCAGCCTCCTCGACTTTCCTCGCACGAGCCGCCCCTGTCCCGGCTGCCCTCCGGCTTCGCCTCGAAGCCCTCGTCGTGCTAGAAGCCCTCCCTGGGAGCTCGGCTCGTCCCTCCACGGTTGTTCCCGTGGCGTCTCCTCTCTCTGGCGGCCACGAGCCGGGGAAGGCAGAGAGCACGTTTCAGGCCTTGCCGGCATCCCCGGCGCCCAGTGCAGAGCCGGGGGCGTAGCGGGCTCTTCGTGCCGAAGGGGAGACAGTGCAGGCGAGCGCCCGGAGCAGGGGCAGCCGTGGCCAAAAGGGAGCTGGAGAGAAGCGGGGAGAGGCGGGGGACGACGCGGGCCCTCCCGGAAGACGGTGGCAGTTTTCTCAGGGAAGGAGGAGGTGAGGCCACCTGCAGAGAGAAGGCGGGACAGCTGCCAAAGAGTGAGGGCCCAGCTGTGAGGAGACGGCCCGTCCTCCAGGGCTTCTGCTGCGCCGTGGGCAGGGGACTGGCAGCCTGTGAGGACGCCCGAGGGGGAGTCAGGCCAGGGGTCACAAGGAGACTTGCCTCAGCTGGTCGGTGATGGGGTTGGAAGAGGGAGGAAGGTGAGGCCTGGGCGGGGGCAGAGGGACTGGAGGTGCCAGCCAGGGTAGAGAGCAGCTCTGTGGAGGACTAAGGCAGAGAGGGAGACAGGAGGGACGTCAGAGTTTGGGACCAGGCTCTGGTGATGGGGAGAGCTTGGCCAGTCTGTGCCAGAGGGGCAGGGTGGGAGGCCCATGACCCGGAAGCAGGTGCTTGAGGAGGCTTTAACTGGCAGCCTGGCACCCTGGAGGAGCGAGGAAAGACTGAGGCAGAGGCCAAATTCCCGAGGAGGAGGGAGGGCGCCCCGGAGGCAGGCTGTGACGGGGAGAAAGAGGAGGGATGGAGAGAGCCGCAAAGGAGGAGAGGCTACTGGGAAGCGGAAGTAGAGGAGGATGAGATCTCATGCCAAAAGGGACCTCCAAGGCCTTTTGGTTCAAATTCTCCACTTTGAACAGGAGGAGACTGAGACCCAGGGAGGCTGGTAAAGCATCTTGTCCACGGCCCCGCAGGGAGTAAGTCACTGGCAGGATTCGAACCCAGGTCTCCTGCAGCAGGACCAGTGCCTTGCTGTAGCGAGGCAGGCCTCTGGAATGGCTCCTTTAGCTGTGCTCTCTGAGGGCAGCAGGACTGACTTGGTCACCCCACCACAGGACCTAGGAGAGCCCATGCAAAGACAACGGGGCCGGAACTGTAGTCAGAGGACCCGAGTTCCAAACGCCTGCGTGATGCCGGCCATAGACTTCCTTAGTCTCCTCCTCTGTAGAATGGGGGTCTGGCCTCCATGTTGGCTACAGGCGCAGCAGCTGTCCGGAGTGCTAGGGGAGGAAATAGCAAGTGGCCCTGGGACGCTTTCTGCCCACTGGCTCTGGTGACAGTGGCACCATCGCTGCGAGGAAGAGCAGTTGGGCCGCCCTCCTCCTCACGGGCAGCACAGACGGGGCGGGCTCTGCCCATTCCCGAGAGCCTGGGGATCACTCTCTGACTCGTCTGGCCAGAGTAAAGGCATTGCCTTGGGGCTGGCCCACCCCCGCCTCCAGGCAGGAAGCCTGGCAGCTTTGCCACCTGGAGGAAGCCCTGGCAGCTGCGGCTTTCCGCACGGGCCTGCTCTGGGCTCCTGCTCTGGGCTCCTGCTCTGGGCTCCGCGGGCTCTGCCCTTCCAAAGTCTTGTCAGTGGAGGCTGCCGGCATGCTTAGCCCGAGAAGTAACTCACATGGCCAGATGGTTCACTGGCCCACGGAGCCGGGCCCAGGCTGCCCCGTGCCTTGGCCGTGTGGCCTCGGGAAGGAGTCAGGGTTGGGGATCTCTGCTGCTGGCCGAGGACGTGAGCCCAGCCTGGGCCAGTGGCTCTACGTTGTTAGGAAGGGGGGCGGCCATTGGCTGGGGTCGGGTTCCGGCGGCTACAGAATCCCTTGGTTCAGGGTCCCCCCATGGTCAGGATGCGCCTGGGGAGACCCCTCAGCGGCCCTCCAGAATGGCCGGCCTCCCCTTCTGTCCCAGAACGGCCCCAGCCGGCCTTCCTCCTCCAAAGCCCTGCAGGGGCTGATCTTCATCTGGGCAGTGCGCAGCAAGGCAGCCCCCAAGGGAACCCACGGGCCACCCTGGGGTGGCGGCAGCACTTGTCAGCCGTTAGAAAAGTGGAAGCTCCCCGAGGGCAGGGACTTCCTCCTGTCTCAGGCCTGGCACAGTGACTGGCACGTGGCAGGTGCTGACAGATGCTTGTTGAATGATTAAACAAAAGCCAGAGTCTCCTTTAGCCCAACCGTGAAGCAGGCAGGCCCCTTGTGCTCCCTTCCTCCCAGGGTGGCTGAGGGAGGGGCCCCACTCTCTGGGTCTGGCTCATCTTAGCCCCACAGAGCCCCAGGAAGCAGGCAGGGAGCGCACTCCTGTCAGAGAGAAGGGAGGGAGGCCTGGGGCTCACACATGCTGGTGACTGCTCAAGCTTGGGAGGAGGCAGTGCTGACTGGAGGAGGACCTGGGTTCAGGTGGAGGCTTTGCCTCTTACCACCCCTGTGACCCCTCTCTTGACCTCAGTTTGCTCATTTGTAAAATGATGGGGTTGGACTAGCTGAGCGGCCCCCCAGATCCTCCCCCACCCCCACCCAAGGCCGGCTCCGGGGCCCCACGAGCTGACTGTTCACTTGGCCGCTCTCCCTCTTGGGCTGTGTCTTTTCAGCCCAATGCCCCCTTGGGTGTGCCATCCTTGGTAGAGGGAGCGTGGGGGCCCCTAGCCCCGTGTTCTCGCCTTCCCTTTTCAGGAATGCCAGCCTGGCACCAGGGCAGCCCCTGTGGGCTCTCAGTGGTGCCATCAGGAGGTGGGCGCAGGGCGGGGCCCAAGAACTCGGATTGCCAAATGGGAGGAAGCTGTCCCTGGGCCTGCGGCCTCTGTCTGCCCGCTTTTGGGCCTGCATCCAGTCTCTGGAGGTCCTGCCTTATCTAACAGGGAGGATGAAGGGAGCTCTCCGTGCCTGCGAGGCCCAGGGCAGGCCCTGCGCTGGGGTGGGGCCGCTGTGCACGCCCTGGGCTCGCGCTGCCCTCGGAGCTGTCCAAGGTAGGGCCCGATGCTGGCCAGGGGGATGCTGAGGTCCCGGCTTCCAGGGCGGCGAGTGACTCAGCTCTAACACAGAGCCCGGAAAACCACGGCGAGCTCTCCCGGCGCAGCGGGGGCGGGCTGCGTGGGCGCGCGGGCCGGGGGCGCGCGGCAGGGACCGGAAGCCGGCTGACCTTTCAAGCCCAGTACAGAGGCGGGGCCGGGCTTCCCATCCTTTCCCCTGCCCACGCCAGGCTCTCTTCGTGTGGCCGGCCTGAGCCACGCGCGCCCGGCCCCGGGTCACTCAAGCTGAACTGCGGCAGGCCTTGACCCAGGGGCGCCGGCTCCCTCCGTGGCCCTGGTTCTGCCCTGTCACGAGGAATCCCGGCTCCCCTCCGGACCCTTCCGGCGCTCCCCTCCTTCCCGGATGAAACACGCCCATTTCGGCCACGGCCCTGCCCGGGCCAGAGATGCTCGGGAGGGGAAGGCCCGTGGGCTGTGGTAACGGTCATGGAAGCCTCCGTCCCACCAAGGTTCGAGGATGGGGAGGGGGAGGAGGCGGCTCTTTCCCCTGCCAGCTGTGGCTGCCAGCCCACTTCTCGGCCCTTTTTGCCCTCGTGGCTTCTGGCAGGGTGCCCTGGAGAGGTCTCTGCCACCTGCCTCCTGGAGCCCAGTGGGGAAGGCTCCAGGCCAAGCCCAAATGAACTTTCAGACTCGGTGAGGTCCCTGCTCCCAGCACGGTTCTCTTCTCTCACAGGGGGCGGCCCCCATGGCCTTATGCACGTTGGCACCCGGGTGCCCACCATCCCCTCATAGGTGGCTTCATGGGTTGTTGTGGCAAAAAAATCCATTTCTGTGGCTGATTTCTAGTTGCACGATTTCTTTAGTGGGCCAAAGGGCCGCCTGGGGCTGGGGCAGAGGCCCAAAGGCAACAGGCTGAGCCGGGAAATGGCAAGAAGGTGGAGGCTGTGAAGGGCCTCCTGGGCTAGAGGCCGGCTGGAGCCAAATTGGGGGGGGGCACCCTGCATGCGGCTGATTTTGTTCTGTTTGGTAAACAGCGTTAGCACCCGCATGCCAAGACAGGGCTGGACACAGAGAGCACCGGGCCAGGCCAGAAGGACCACTGACAAGGCAGAGAGGATGCCGTGGGGGAGTCACTGCCACCGATGGCACGACTGTAGAGGGGGCGGGCAGAAAGCTTCCCGTGGGATCAGAGGAGCCGAGCCCCGGGGGGGGGGGCTCTGGGCTGGCACCTCCTCGGCTTCCCCCCAGCCACTGGCTGCTCCTCTGCCTTGGGAAGCTCATCGCCACCAGCCGTGACCCTGATGGGAGGCAGGAAAGGGGGAAGAGCGAGCGTCTTCCACGAGGAACACACACACGGCGGGCGGCAAAGGAGCCCCCTTTGCCCAAGTCGGCAGCCAATCAGAAGTCAGAGAAGGGCCACACGGGAGAGTATCTGGGCCTGACGATGCAGGGTGAAGGGCCCCGAGGGGGCTGGCTCAGCTCAGAGCCGGGGCCTGGACGTTCCCAAGGGAAGGGCCGGGAGGGCTCTCGGCGCTCGGCTCCTGGGGCTGCTCTCCAGCCCTCCCTTCGCTGCCTCGTCTCCCGAAGGGCCTGCACAGCCTGAAGTGGAGGAGCTGGAGGAGAACCCAGAGAAAGCTCTGGAGAAGAGGCCTGAAGAACGCCGATGACTCTGGCCCGCTGTGCCCTGGCCCCCCGCTGCTAAGGAGAGAGCGGCCTTTGGGCCTGCAGTCCCACCCCAGCACCCCGGGACTTCCCCTTTGGGAGGCCACTCTGTGGGGTGGCCCGTGTTTGGGCCAATGGATGAAGAAAGCCGGGGCCGGGCACACCATGGGAAGCCTCCTGGAGCCCCGGGCCTCGGGGTGGGAGGGGGAGACGATGCCCATCAAATGGGAAAGTCCCTGGCGCCTCGGGGTGCCAGCAAAGCCCCTGGCAGGCTCGTCCTCCCAGGGCTCCTCCCTGCTTCTGTGGCTCAATCCTTCATGTGTGAAGGACTTTGGTGGCTGGAAGTGTTTTTCTGGGTCTTCAGGAGCAGGCCCAGGTTCAGGCGTCCAGGCCACGGCTGAGGGGCTGGAAGGGCGGCCGCCCTGGTGCCAAGGCTCTTGGGCCCAGGGGCCTGGGCTGTCCCCCTCAGGATCAGAGGGGAGCTGGGGGAGGGTGGGAGTGGGGGTGTGACTTGTCTGGCACTCGCCGTCTCCCATCCTCCCCTCAGACACCCAGCGCTTCAGCTAGCCAGAGAGTGCTCGTGCCACCGATGTTCTGGGCCAGGTGAGAGCTGTGGCCTCAGTGGAGGGGCCCAGAGGTGTCCCTTTGGCCCCTTTCTGCCCGCTCATCCCCTTTGGCACACGGGCGTCCGAGTCGATGCCTTTGTCGAGCCTCTTCCGTGAGACGGTTTTCCAAGTTAAGCACAGGGCGGCCCATCAGTCCTGCCCTTCCTTCAGAGGGGCTCACCTGGTGCCAAGGGTCTCGGCCCCAGATATTTAGAACCCAAAGCTATTTAGAACCCTTTCGAGCCCGGCTGGCCCCACTCCTTCAGGTTACAGAGGAGGAAACCGAAGTCCAGGGAGAGGAGGGTCACCCAGCCAGAAGAGGCCAACCTGGACTGCAGCAATGGTTCTCTGACCGATGGAGCCTTCTTCCCACGGTGCCCCGGGCCCAGGAACACTGGGGGAGGTTTCTCTGCTGCGTGGCTCCTGCTTTATGATCTCCTCCAGTGGGCCGGCACTCCTCCCTCCCCCTGCACATTTCCCAGGAGAACGGAAGGTTTATGGGCTAAAGACCACGACGGCTCCTTGGCAGAGTGCGTGGGAGTGCAGATTTCCACCAGAGCCCGGGATGGCTTGTCACCTCCTCAGCTCTGGGGTCGTGCCAATCCTGAGCCAAAGCCCAGATGCCAGCAGGGAGAGGGGCCCAGGAAGGTCTTTGCCTTGAATCCTCTCCTGCCCGGAACTTGGGCCTTCCCATGAATTTGCCCAGCCGTCAGCGGCACAGTGGGCACGTCTCCCTTGTTTGCTCACAGGGTACCATCCACAGATAGCCTTTCTCCCAGGGCCTGGCTGGGGGTCTCTCTGCTTGTGGTCTGTCCTCACAGAGGCCCCAGAGATGCCCCCCAGGGTTCCTTCAGGCCAGCCTCCACTTGGGGGAGCCACTCGGGAGAGGCTGCTCAGATGACCAGGTGACATCCGCAGGGAGGAGGAGGGGGCCGTCTTATTGATGGGTGTGTTCCAGGAGGTCATGAGGCGAGCACACGGCTCCCAGAAATGGCCCTTGTAGGGCAGGGAGTGGGTGTGGGCTGATGGACAGAACTGGGGACCAGAGTCGGGAAAGGCCCAGGTTGGAATTGGGCCTCTGAGCCTTACTGGCCTACCAGCTGCTCTGAGCTTCAGTGTATTCATCTATAAAATGGGGATAGTGATAAGGCCGGGGGCCTCATCTGTCAACCAGGGCTAATAATCGTGAGGCCAGCGGTCACATGCTCTGTCCAAGTTCTCTTTACCACTCCCCGGCTCTCCCCCTCCTCCGTGGCCGCCTCGCCGTCGTCTTGGAGCCGAGTGGTGACAGAGTGCCCGTCCCTTGTCGCTTTTCCCCTTCAGGCAGCAGCCACACTGCCAGCCTGGAGACAGGCTGGGGGAGGGTGCCGTGGGAGGGTGCCGTGGGAGGGAATGGAAGCCACAAAGGATCGGAGCTTGTTTGGGGGCCGCCGCATGTCCACGCCTCCCGCCCTCGCCCCCGGCGGTCTTGCCTTGTTTCAGGTGCTGTGCTGGGCCCAGCAAGGCTCTGGCGAGTGCATCCCTGCCACACGGACCCATTTTCCTTTCTTTTGGATGGCCCACATATCTGGATGTGAAATCCAGGCTGCCGCCTCTCGGCCTCGTCCCTAGGATCTGCTCTAAACGTGCCGTGAATCCCAGCAGGCCTGCTTGTCCAGGGCAGACGCGTTCCAGCACGACTACTGACGTCCCCAAATCGGCCTCCCTCTTTCTTCGCCTTCCCTCTCCCCCCTCCTCCCCTTCCCCAAAAAAGCGGGTCTCCAGCAGGCCGGACACGTGGTATCACACAACACGCCTCTCCCTGGGCGTCACGCTTATTTGGAACAAGCCCTAGTTAGT
>NW_025391638.1:0-4335 GCF_016433145.1 Gracilinanus agilis | reverse complement strand
CCCTCCCGGCTCCCCGCCTTCTCCAGGACCCAGAGGGCTTGTTTCAGAGCCTCAGGATCCGGCTTCCTCCCAGGATGGGTTTTCTGTCTCCGTCATGGCACACGTAAGCACGACTCTCCTGGCTCTCGTCTCAAACAGCTTCTCCCTAGCCTTGGCTCTTAAGGGGCCTCCATGAGAACTGAGAGGGCTGGACCGGACATGCTGGGTGCGCCGCTGGCATTGGGACCACGGCGTGCTGAAAAGCCACCCTTGGGGTGGCCCCTCCCCAGCGTCAGACCTTTCCTCTTAATAAACTGAACCAAAACCTTCAACACACCTCTTGGCTCTGCAGCAAGGTCCTTACTGTCCTGAGAGGAGTGGGGGGGGGAGGAAGAAGGGGAGGAGGAGAGGGAGGAGGAGGAGGAGGAGCCCTTCATCTTTCTCTCCTCAGGACCAAGAGTGATGATGAGAATTCCTCTTGGTTCCCTCACTGGTGACGCTGGGCTCACTGGGCTTTCAGTCCCATCTTCTCCACCCTTTACTGGTCTGGAGAGACCCGTGAGGCGAGCATGTGTGCTGACACCAGGTGATGCACACACAGTCTGGTCCACTTACAGACCTGAACCCACTGGCTCGTCCTCCTCAGCCTGCTCCTGGCTCTTCTCCGTGCAGTTTTTTTCTGACCAGTTCAAAGCTAGTCTAGTTAGCTAGCCTGGGGAAGTCTGTCAAATCCTTGGAAGCTGCCAGCATTCCAGAAACTCTCTACGTGGCTCATGAAGTGGCACGGGGGCATTTCTTCCCCAGGGTAGTTTCCCTCCTTTGGATTTTAAGCCCAGAGGCTATAAGTTTAGGCCAACCAATCAGTAAGCGTTTAAACACCTCCATGCATGGAGCAAAAGCAACTCCTTGCCTTCAAGGAACCTGCTGTCCAATGGGAGGTGGACAAAATCAGTATGAATGGCCTTCTGATTTATTCTTAGTATCTAATCCTTTTGTTTTGTCAACACTTTTTTAATGAAAAAATATTTTCCCGTGTTTCCATGCTACATTTTCTTTCCCTACCCCCTCTGGGAGTCGACAAGCAATTCTACCAGCTTATATAAATGTTATCACCAGATGCCTATTTCCATAGTAATTTTTGTAACAGAATAATCTTTTGAAAACAAAATCCCAAATCATGTACCCATATAAACAAGTGATGAATCATATGTTTTCCTTCTGTATTTCTGCTCCCACAGTTCTTTCTCTGGATGTGGATAGCATTCTTTCTCTAAGTCCCTCAGGATTACCTTGGATCATTGCATTGTTACTAGTAGCAAAGTCAATTACATTCGCTCGTGCTACAATGTATCCGTCTCTGTGTACAATGTTCTTTTGGTTCTGTTCTTTTCACTCTGTATGAGTTCATGGAGGTCTTTCCAGTTCACATGGAATTCCTCCAGTTCATTATTCCTTTCAGCACAATAGGATTCCATCATCAGCATATACCACAATGTGTTCAGCCATTCCCTAATTGAAGGACATTCTCTCATTTTCCAAAATTTTCCAATTTTTTTGCCACCACAAAGAGCATGGCTATAAATATTTTTGTACAAATCTTTTTCCTTATTATCTTTTTGAGGTACAAACCCAGCAGTGGTATGGCTGCCTCAAAGGGCAGGCAGTCTTTTATAGCCCTTTGGGCATAGTTCCAAATTACCTTCCAAAATGGTTGGATCCGTTCACAACTCCACCAGCAATGTGTTAGTGTCCCAGTTTTGCCACATCCCCTCCAGCATTTATTATTTCCCTTTACTGTCATTAGTATTTAGTCCTAAGGAAACATGGAACAACATTTCAATGAGCCAGAAGCTCTTATGGGGCTTGTAGCCAGAGTCATGTTCTCACTCTGAGAAAGCAGGGGAAGGACGAAGAATTTCTTTCAACTGTAAATAGTTATCTGCTGCTTTCTAGACAGGTGGCATGGGAGGTTAAGAGATCAACAGGTGGAGGGCCAAATTGGAGCCCACTTTTCACAATAAAGTTTTTCCCATCCTGGATAGAAAAAAATCACACGGGAGCTCCCGAATGGGCCCACATCTGGCCATTGGTTTGTAGGGTCTTGAGGCATGTTAACTGAGCTCCCTGAAAGGCAGAGCTTTTCCAGACACTCTGTGTGGGATGAGTAGAAGAAGCTTCATCTGAAAGAGGCCAAGAGCACCGAGTTGGCTCTGGGGGTTCTTTGGCTTGGGGGCCGGAGTTGGGGGTTTGAGGAATCTGGGAATTGGCTGGAATGCTGACCCCACCTCCCCCTCAAAGCTGTCCCTAAAGTCTTAGACTTCCAAACTGTAAGCAGCAACAGAGAGGGCAGGAATAGGTTTCCCCCTTCCAGAAAAATGCCCCTGAAGACAAGCATAGGATTTGGAACCAGCCTTGAATGACGATGTATTTTCCTTTTCTTTGTTTCAGGACTCCGAGGGGGCCTCGACCATTCCTTAAAGTGCTTGAGTTCGAGAATAACCGAGAGGCGGCTCCAGGGTTCGTGTGGGCCAGTCGGCCGAGGGGGGCACTGTGGCAAACCACCCGCGGGGGCTCAGAGATCCGTGTGCCCCGTGTTCAGCCCCCAGGGCGGCTTCCATCCCATCCATGCCGAGAACAGCTCCATGAAGCCGAGGGTGGTGACCGTGGTGAAGCCGGGGGGCCACCCCCTCCGCAAGATCACCCTGCTGCTGAACAGGAGGTCGGTGCAGACCTTCGAGCAGCTGCTGGCCGACATCTCGGAAGCCCTGGGCTTCCCTCGCTGGAAGAATGACCGCGTGAGGAAGCTCTACAGCCTGAAGGGCAAGGAAGTCAAGAGCGTGTCGGACTTCTTCCGGGAAGGAGACGCCTTCATCGCCACGGGAAGGGAGCCGCTGACGCTCAAGAGCATTCAGGCCGCCATGGAAGAGCTGGCTACCAGCAAGCCCCGGGCCCTGACTCAGCACAGCTGGGCCCCGTCGCCCAGGCTGAAGAGCAGGCTTTACAGCAAGGCCTTGAAGGCCGAGCAGCACTGTGGGGATGGGGAGGCTGCCGAGAGCCCGAGTCAGGCCTCCTTCCCCAAGGTGGGCGCCAAGCCCGAGGGCAGAGCCCAGATCCAGCTGGGCCCCGAGGACAGGTCGAGGAGCAAGAAGTGGGGCCCCGAGCAGCATGGCAAGGCAGACAGGAAAGCTGGAGCGCAGGAGGGGCCGTCCCCTGGAGAGAGGCATTGGGACGGCCAGGCCGAGAAGAGCTCCGCCGACCTCCTCCGGTGTGAGAAGTGTAAGCAAGAGAGGGCCCTGCGGCCCGCCGGGCAGCAGCAGCGGCACAGGCTGGCGGAGCTCTCTCTGGGCGGCAGCGAGCTGGACCTGGCCAAGAGCCCCAGGTATAAGCCCGAAAGGATGGTGAGGATGAAGAGCTGCCGGGGGCCCCTGCGGGGGACGTCTCCGGCCGGGGAGGACGTCCGGTGGAAGGGCGAGAGCTGGAGGGACGGTCCCCGGGCCCCCAGCCTGGAGCCGGAAAGACCCGCCAAGGGCCCGGAGAAGAAAGAGAGAAGGGAAGCGGACATCCGCGAGCATCCCGAGCCGGCCCCGGCGGCCTCCAGGGCCAAGAAGGAAGCCCCCGAAGCTCTGCCGGGCCCGGACGGTGGGCCGAGGGAGCCAAAGAGAGAGCCGAGGAGCGGCCCCCGAGGGAGACAGAACGGCTGGCTGCTCCGTGAGCCCCCGAGAAGCCCCGACGCCGAGAAGGAAGGGAGGGAGCCCAAGGGCAGCCTCCACGGGGGCGGGGGCAGGCGCGCGGCGCACGGCGAGGGCGTGCCGAGCAGGCCAGACAAGGAGGCGAAGACCAGCGCGGAGGAGCCCAAGCCCGGCCGAGGGGCGGCGGGCAAGAAGCCGAGGCTGGCCGACTTCCCCAGGGCCGACGTGGAGGCCCATTACGAGCTGGGCAAGGTCATCGGGGACGGCAACTTCGCCGTGGTGAAGGAGTGCCGGCACGTGGCCACCCGGCGGGATTACGCCGTGAAGATCATCGACAAGGCCAAGCTGAAGGGCAAGGAGGACATCGTGGACAGCGAGATCGCCATCATCCAGAGGCTCTGCCACCCCAACATAGTGCAGCTGCACGAGGTGTACGAGACGGCCTCCGAGATCTTCCTGATCCTCGAGTACGTGCGCGGCGGGGACCTCTTTGACGCCATCCTGGAGCACGTGAAGTTCAGCGAGCGCGAGGCGGCGGCCATGGTCACGGACCTGTGCGAGGCCCTGGTGCACATGCACGAGCAGAGCATCGTCCACCGGGACCTCAAGCCCGAAAACCTCCTGGTGAGTGTCCCGCGGGGGCCTGGGGGCGGGGGCGGCTCTGGGC
>NW_025391637.1:0-8385 GCF_016433145.1 Gracilinanus agilis | reverse complement strand
AGAGCTGGGAGAGAGCTTAGAACACGGAATGTCAGAGCTGGGAGAGATCTTAGAACAGGGAATGTCAGAGCTGGGAGAGACCTTAGAACAGAGAATGTCAGAGCTGGGAGAGAGCTTAGAACACAGAATGTCAGAGCTGAGAGAGACCTTAGAACAGAGAATGTCAGAGCTGGGAGAGACCTTAGAACACAGAATGTCAGAGCTGGGAGAGACCTTAGAACAGAGACTGTCAGAGCTGAGAGAGACCTTAGAACAGAGAATGTCAGAGCTGGGAGAGACCTTAGAACACAGAATGTCAGAGCTGGAGGGAACCTAAGAACAGAGAATGTCAGAGCTGGGAGAGACCTTAGAACAGAGAATGTCAGAGCTGGGAGGGATCTTAGAACACAGAATGTCATGATAATACATGTATCATCCAGATTGAATTGCTTTCCAGCTCCAGGAAGGGGGAGGGAAGGGAGAGAAGGAGATAATTTGAATCATAGAACTTTGGACAGTTTATGTGGAAATGTATTACATGTAATGGGTAAAATAAAATATCTTTATAACCCCCCCCCCAAAAAAAAATTCACAGTATTAGAGTTGAAAGGGATTTTAGAACCCAGAATGTCAGAGTTGGGAGGGACTTTAGAATAGAGAATTCTGGAATTAGGAGGTAGCTTAAAATATTAGAAGAATATTTAAAACAGACTTTTGGAGCCAGAAAGGACTCTAGAACTTAACCTGATAGAACTTTTGGAACATGTCTTAGACTCTAGGATGATTGGCTGGGAGGGGACTTAGAGAGCCCCTAGACCAATGCCCTCCTTTTATAGATGAGGAAACTTCAGCCTGCCACAGGGCAGTGATTTCCCCAAGGTCCTGCAGGCAGCTGCTAGCTGAGTGGAGCTCACGTGCTCAGTGTGTTCCTTGCAGCTTCTCAACTAAATGGCGTAAACCAAGAAGTGTAGTTGTATTGGAAAGCCCTCCAGCTTCTGCTTCTTCCTTCTCTGCGTCCTCCTCTCTGAGGCTGGATGCCAGATGGGGCTGCCCTCTCTTGTTCACATTGCCTCAGAGCTGGGGAGAGAATGAGATGCTGCTGTGCTTCTCGAGATCTTCCCTCAGAATCCCCTGCCTGGCCAGAGGCGACCGTGGCCAGGGCCACGTTTGGCAGAGGTTTAGTGCAGCAAGGAGGAGGTGACACAGTCAGGAAGGCCTCGAATGGAGAACGAGTCCAGGGCGGATTATCAGCTTTATTTCTGCTCCCCATCTTAGCTAGAGCAGCTGCCTCCGTGACATGATCCTTGCACCAGTGACATCTTTTATGGGCCAGAGTGTGTGTGAGACAAAGAGATGGTGATGCTGTCGTGTTGTGTGTCTGAGCCTGTGGTTGTCTGTGATTGACTTTGTCAGGTTGTATGTCTGGGAGTCCCAGGAGCCCCATGGGGTCGGCGGGGGTTCCCGTTTATCTATGGTCGGGAAACATCCATCGGACTCTGGGCCTTCGTGTCGGGGCCTCTCTTGACCCAAGTAATTCGGTCTGTCTGTGTGTGTGGCCTCCTGTACGGGTCTGGCCGATAGGGATCCCGTGTGTGTGTGTGTGTGTGTGTGTGTGTGTGTGTGTGTGTGTGTGTGTGTGTGNCCGTGTGTGTGTGTGTGTGTGTGTGTGTGTGTGTGTGTGTGTGTGTGTGTGTGTGAGAGAGCCATCGGGTGAGCCCGCGTTCACGTGAGGCACGCTGGGATGTGGTGTGTGGGAGAACGTGCGGGCTTTTCTGCGAAGGAGACTGCTGTGCAGGGGCCCCTCCCTCGAGCCGTGCCCCCCCTTACCCGTGCCGTTCTTTCTGGGCCCCCACAGCCCCCAAGCTCCCAGGGGAGGTCTGTGCACCCACCGAGTTCCGCTGCGTCTCCACCAACACTTGCATCCCCTCAAGCTTCCACTGCGACGAGGAGAGTGACTGCCCAGACCGTTCAGACGAGTTCGGCTGCAGTGAGCATGGCGGGAAGGGAGGGCACAAGTTGGGGCCTCAGCTTGGGGGGCAGAATCTGAGAGCAGATCTTAGGGGACTTCCACTCTCAGCTCCCCCTGCCGCCTGGTCCCCTGCCCCTTCTCTGGGTCCCCATTTCTCTAACTATCCAGTGAATTTTCCTGTGCCCCCTTTCCTTGCCCCTTGTGCCCCTCCCCCATTTATAGTTCCCCTTTGCCCGCAGTACCCACAGTAATCCTTCTGTGCCCGCAGTGCCCCCGCAGGTGGTGACCCCACCCCAGGAGTCAGTTCAAGTGTCCCGAGGCCAGACAGTGACCTTTACCTGTGTGGCCATTGGTGTACCCACCCCCATCATTAACTGGAGGCTCAACTGGGGCCACATCCCCTCACACCCCAGGTACGGTGATTTGAAGCTCGGGCATGAAGAAGGGGAGGGGTCCCAGAGGCTTGCAGTTTGAATTTTGTGCCCCTCTGTACCATGGCATAGGGTGAAAGTGACCAGTGAGGGGGGCCGAGGCACCCTGACCATTCAGGACGTGAAGGAGGCTGACCAAGGAGCTTACACGTGTGAGGCCATGAATGCCCGCGGCATGGTGTTTGGTATCCCGGACGGTGTCCTGGAGCTCATCCCCCAGCGAGGTAGGAAGTGGGCCAGGGGCCCGGATGGACTGGGAAGGTCCCATAACCACTGTCTGCCTCAGTTTCCTCATCTATAAAATGGAGAGAACAGCATCTGCCTTGCAGAGTTATTGTGAGGATCAAATGAAAGAATATTTATAAAGTACTTAACCAAGAGCCTCATAGATAGTAGATGCTCCAAGAAAAGCTTGTTCCCTTTTCTTCCTTCCGTTAGCATTACCTCCAAAAGCATCTCCCATCCGTCCCATAAAGCTTTATAACAGATTCTCCTCAGGCCAGCTTTATGAGGCTGGTAGTACAAGTATTATTATCATCCCCATTTTATAGATGGCACTGAGGCTCAGGATCATAGACTTAGAGCTGAAAGAGACCTCAGAGGCCATCTAGTCCAGGCCCCTCATTTTTACAGAGGAGGAAACTGAGGCCTAGGAAGGTAAAATGATCCAAAATCACACAGGTAGTAAGCTTCAGGGGGGAGAGGTGACCCAAGCCCTCTGAACTCAAAAGCCTCCCTTCCTGCCATTCCATAGAGATGCCAAGTTCCTTCCTATCTCTGCACCTTTGCTGGTGCCGGGCTCTTCCCAAAAAAAAGATAACACCCTCCTTTCATCCTCTCCACCCAGCTAATTACTCAAAGTCCTTCCCTTCCTTTAAGGCCTATCATGAAGTGACTTGTCCTTACCCACCCAGCTGGTAGCTAGTAGCTAACATTTACATTAATATTTTCTAAGGTTTGTTAATGCTTTCCATATATTCTCTATTTTTTTTTAAGTTTAAGTGCTTTCCATATATTCTCTTTTTTAAGATTTAAGTGCTTTATATTCTCAATTTTTTAAGGTTTATTAAGTGCTTTCCATACATTCTCTATTTTTTAAGGTTTGTTAAGTGCTTTCTGTATATTCTCTATTTTTTAAAGTTTATTAAGTCCTTTCCATATATTCTCTATTTTTTAAGATTTGTTAAGTGCTTTCTGTATATTCTCTATTTTTTAAAGTTTATTAAGTCCTTTCCATATATTCTCCATTTTTTAAGGTTTGTCAAGTGCTTTCCATATATTCTCATTTTTAAAACATTTATTAATATTCATTTTTAACATGGTTACATGATTCATACTCCTACTTTCCCCTTCACCCCCTGCATTCCCCCCACCCATGGCTGACGCACATTTCCACTGGTTTTATCATGTGTCATTGATCAAGACCTATTTCCAAATTGTTGATAGTTGCATTTGTGTGGTAGTTTGGAGTCTACACCCTCAATCATGTCCGCCTCAACCCATGTGTTCAAGCAGTTGTTTTTCTTATATGTTTCCTCTCCTGCAGTCCTTCCTCTGAATGTGGGTAGCATCTTTACCATAAATCCCTCAGAATTGTCCTGGGTCATTGCATTGCTGCTGGTACAGAGGTCCATTACATTCAATTTTACCACAGTATATCAGTCTCTGTGTCAATGTTCTTCTAGCTCTGCTCCTTTCGCTCTGCATCAGTTCCTGGAGGTCTCTCCAGTTCGTCTGGAACTCCTCCAGTTTATTATTCCTTTTAGCACAATAGTATCCCATCACCAACAGATACCACAATTTGTTCAGCCATTCCCCAATTGAAGGGCATCCCCTCATTTTCCAGTTCTTTGCCACCATATTCTCATTTTTTTAAGGTTTGTTAAGTGCTTTCTGTATATTCTCTATTTTTTAAGGTTTAAGTGTTTTCCATATATTCTCTATTTTTTAAAGTTTGTTAAGTGCTTTCCGTATATTCTCTCATTTGAAAGTAAATGTCAGAGCTGGAATTTTGAGCCAGTCTTCCACCTCCTCTCTGGAATGGGGAAAGGGGGAGCTCTTTATTGCCTGCTTGGTAGAAGCAGGACACACTGAAAAGAGGCGAAGGAACTGAATTCAGATTCCAGCTTTGCCCCGTTCCTCCTTTGTGACTTTGGGCCAGTCTCTTTCTGCTCAGTAGCATGAGGGGCTTGGACCCCACACTCCCTCCCAGGGATGAAGCCGCCCCTTCCTTGGTCCCAATCACAATGTCTGGCCTGTGGCTCCCTGGCCTGAGGCCAATGCCCTCCTCCCTACAGGTCCTTGCCCCGACGGGCATTTCTACCAGGAAGACAGCGCTTCGTGCCTGCCATGCTTCTGCTTTGGCATCACCAGCCTGTGCCAGGGCAGCAGCCGCTACCGGGATGTGATCCGCCTAAGATTCGACAGACCCAACGACTTCAAAGGTGATGGGAAAGCTGGGCAGAGGGGCAAGGGGTGAGGGGGCGGCATTTCGGGTTCTGAGGAGGGAAATGCCATGTTGGGAAAATGGAAATAGACACCATTGACATAAAGCGTTTCCTGGGTGCAGAGAGAGTATGGACTGGATGAGTGCAGGGAAGTGCAGAGCTTAGCACGCCAGCTCCCTCCTTTCATGAAATCAACAGTCTGATAGCTGGACAACACTCCCCCTCAGGTGACCGGTGTGGACACTCAATCATTTCTGTTGTGTCCGACTCTTTATGACCCCCTTTAGGCTTTTCTTGGCAAAGATACTAGAGTGGTTTTGCCATTTCCTTCTCCAGCTTGTTGTTTTTTTCAAATAGAAAAGTTTTTATTAAATATGAACAACTGTTTCCAGTCTTTTTTTTTTTTAACCCTTAACTTCTGTGTATTGGCTCCTTGGTGGAAGAGTGGTAAGGGTGGGCAAAGGGGGTCAAGTGACTTGCCCAGGGTCACACAGCTGGGAAGTATCTAAGCCGGATTTGAACCCAGGACCTCCCATCTTTAGGCCTGACTCTCACTGAACTACCCAGCTGCCCCCTCCAGTCTTTTTTTTTTTTTTTTTTTTTTCATTTTTCTGGCTTTAGACACTTCCTAGCTAGGTGACCCTGGGCAAGTCACTTAACCTCCATTGCCTAGTCCTTAACACTCTTCTGCCTTGGAACCAATACATAGTATTGATTCTAAGACATATTTTGGTAAGGATTTAAAATATACATTTTTTAAATTTTTCATTGTCATGTAAAACACATATCTATATGGATTATTGTTATAAGAGCAAAGTCATACATAACCAAACCATAAATAACATAAAAGCATAATATAAATAAATACCGTAAATAAAATAAATGCCATAAATACACTGATGTGAAAGACGACTCCAGCAGTTCTTTCTCTGGAGGTAGAGAGCATTCCCCATCATCCGTCTTTCAGGATTGTCCCAGATCATTGCATGGCTGAGAGTAGCCAAGTTTTCACATATGATTGTCCAATATTGCTGTTGTTGTGTACAGTGTTCTCCCAGTTCTGCTTATTGCTCTGCATCAGTTCCTGCATATCTTTCCAGCTTTTTCTGAAATTGTCCTGCTTATCATTTTTTATAACACAATAGTATTCCATCACCAACATGTACCACAATTTATTCAGCCATTCCCCAACAGATGGGCATCCCCTCAATTTCTAATTCTTTGACAGCATCTGATTCCCCTCCAGTTCTAGAGGAAACTGAGGCAAACAGAATTAAGTGATTAAGAATGGACTGCCTTGGATCAAATTGTTAAAAGTTCTGCCTTCTCTTGAATCAAAACTTGGCTCCTGGGGATCCCTTTGTCCCCACTGCTCCTCATCCCAGCCTCTGTGGCCAAGCAGAAAAAAAAAAGTCATCTTTCTTCCATATGGCAGCTTTTTGTTTTGTTTTGTTTTTATTTCATTTTTATTATTTCTAAGGATCATACATTTATTCTGTTAAGTCCTGAGGGATTAAATTTGTTTTTTAAAAATCTTATCTTTAATTTTCTTTTTTAAAATCTTACTTTAATAGCAAATCTCCACATAAGTTTTCCAAAGTTATATGATTCATATTGTTTCCTTCCCTCTCTTGGAGTTGGCAAGCAATTCAATAGGGGTTATACATATATTTTCATACAAAACTTATTTCCATTTTATTCATTTTTGAAAGTGAATAATCTTATAAGACCAAAACCCCAAATCATAAGCCCAAATAAACAAGTGAAAAATCATATATTTTCTTCTGCATTTCTACTCCAGCAGTTCTTTCTCTAGAGGCAGATAGTATCCTTTGTCCAAAGGCCCTTAGAATTGCCCTAGATCGCTGCCTTGCTGCTAGTAGCAAAGTCTATCCCATTTGATTGTCCCACGATATTTCAGTTACTGCGTACATCGTTCTCCTGGTGCTGCTGATTTCACTCTGTATATGGCAGCTTTTAAGATAATTGAAGACAGAGCTCATTGCTAGGACCAGACACGTTTAGCTTAGTTTACTTTCAAAATTACTGTTTAGAAACATGAATGCTGGAGAAATTAAGGAGGAAGGGAATTTCCTCCCATTTTTTAATGACAGAGGCGGAGAAGAACCCTCTTGGAGAAGGTGTTTGGTTTTTTCCCAAACATCGTCCCCATTGCTTCCCTGGGGGTCAGCTTCAGGCCCAAGCAAGAATCCCAGTCTGGGGGCTCCTCTACAGTCAGAGGGCATTTATTGTGTTTATTATCAACCAGACCCTGAACCCAGGATGCAGAGAGAGAGGCAAAAACAAGATCCCTGCCCGCTCCCATTCCAAGAGGGAAGATGACCTAGAAACGGCTGTGTCCACGCTAGCGAGAGATGGGGTAGAAAGGGCTAGCCTCGGAAGAGTAGGCAGGAGCCAGGGTGGGGATGGGGAGAGGATGTTCCAGTGTCCTAGCATTGATTCCAAAGGGCTTAATAGATAGCCAGTCACACTGTGCCACTCTTCTGTCTTAGAACCAATACACAATATTGATTCCAAGACAGAAGGGAAGGTTTTAAAATAAGAAATTTGGCCTCAGACCCATGGGCGAGTCCCTGAAGCCTCATTGCCCAGCTCTGACTGCTCTTCTGCACTGGAATTGATAAGTAGTATAGATTCTTTAAAAAAAAAAAAAAAAAAAGATGGGAGAGGAAGTAAGGCTCTAGTCTGTGAGAGGCCTCCAATGCCACACAGGTTTTATACTTGATCTGGAAGGACGCAGGGAGGCTCTCTGGAGTTTGAGTAAGTGGGGGAAGCCTGCAGGGCTTTCTGGGCTCTGCCAGCCAAGGGTCTGAGCCTTTGGAGATCAGAGCCCTCACCGAGTGCCCTCTCCTTGTCAGGGGTGAACGTGACGATGCCTGCACAGCCGGGCATGCCGCCCCTGTCCTCCACCCAGCTCCAGGTGGACCCCGAGTCACAGGAGTTCCAGCTGGTTGACCTGTCCCGGCGCTTTCTCATCCTGGATTCCTTCTGGGCACTGCCCCAGCCATTCCTCGGGAACAAGGTGATGAGGCTCCCACCACCTATACAGCCAGGAAGGGAAATCTCAGGCCTGAGAAGGCTGAGTCAAAGGAGCACAGGAGAGGGCTCAGAGCACTTGGGGAGCTCCTGACTGTGAGCAGTCATCTCTTTCCTCTTTGTCTAGAAAAGGGGGTACCAGAGAGGAGTTGAGGAAATGCCCTGTCCCCTTACAAAGTGAGGGGGCCCTGGTTTGCCTATGGGCAGTCATTTCTTTCCTCTTTGTCCAGTAAAGGGGGTTACTGGAGAGGAGCTAAAGAAATGCCCTCCCTCCTTACAAAGTAAGGGGGTCCCAGTTTGGAGGAACCAGTGGGTCCATTGGTTTCCTCCCTCATTGCTTTCCTTTTTTGACCTTGCTTTGTAGGATGTCTTGGTTGGGGCGGAAAGGTATATTTGGACATGAAAGTGACAGAAACAAAAAATATCAACAAAAATAAGATAAAATTTTAAAATAATAATAATAAATTCAATTTATAATAAGATTTAATAATGTATTTATAAT
>NW_025391636.1:880-4602 GCF_016433145.1 Gracilinanus agilis | reverse complement strand
TCAGGATCACACAGGATCTGGCAGCCTCCACTCTAAAAGACTACAAGGCTTGGAATATGATATTCAGAAAGGCAAGAGAGCTGGGCCTGCAACCATGAATCAACTACACATCAAAACAGACAATATACTTCCAGGGGAAAGTATGGGCATTCAACAAGATAGAAGATTTCCAAGTATTTGCACATTAAAGACCAGGACTAAATGGAAAGTTCAATATCCAACCACAAAAATCAAGAGAGACATGAAAAGGTAAATAAGAAACAGAGGGGAAAGAAAGAAAACTCGTATTTTTTAAATTTTCCTCTTTAAGGGCTTCAATAAGATCTAATTATTGGTATTCCTATGTGGAGAAATGTTATGTGTAATTCTCTGTAGTGAACTCTATTCACTATTTTAGTACTCACTATTATAGTAATTAGAAGAATTGTTCATAGGGAGAGGCTGGAGTACTAAATGGTCTAAGATGATATGGGGAAGTGGGAAAGAGGGGGGTGAATAGTAGAGGACACCAAGAGAAACTTGAATGAATAAGAAAAATAGGATATTCTATTACACAAAAAGAGGGCATGGGAAGAGGAGGGGATGAATACTATTATAAGAAGGAGAAGAAGTGAGCATTAAGAGGTAATATTTAAACCTTACCCTCAGTGGAATGAACCCTGAGAGGGAAGAGTAGCTATATCCATTGGGATATAGAACTCTATCTAACCCTACTGAGAAAGTCAGAAGGGATAAACCAAGGGCAACAGGGGAGTGTGGAGTTCAAAAAAGGGAGGGGAGAAGAAGAGGGAGGGAATTAATTAGGCCTGAAAAATAAAAATAGGGGAATAATAACAGAGGGAGTAGAAAGGGAAGTAAATCAAGGGAGGGGACAAGGATTACTGACTTAAAGCAAACCACTGATTAAAAAGGAAATAGTGTAAGAAGAGGTAGAACTAGGAAAGGATACCAAAATGTTGGCGATTACACAATTGATAATTATAACTCTGAATGTGAAAGGGATGAACTCACCCATAAAACAGAAGCACATAGCAGAGTGGATTAGAAACCAAAATCCTACCATATGTTGTCTATAAGAAACACATATGAGGCAGGTGGACATACACAGGTTTAAGGTTCAGGGCTTGAGCAAAATCTTTTGGGTGTCAAATGAGAAAAAGAAGGCAGGAGTGGTGATCATGATTTCTGACAAAGCCAAAGGAAAAATAAATATGATTTAAAAAGACAGGGAAGGTAATTACATCTTGATAAAAGGCAGCNAGTGGTGATCATGATTTCTGACAAAGCCAAAGGAAAAATAAATATGATTTAAAAAGACAGGGAAGGTAATTACATCTTGATAAAAGGCAGCATAGATGATGAGGAAATAACAGTGCTCAATATTTATGCACCAAATGGCATAGCATCCAAATTCATAAAGGAGAAACTGGCAGAGCCCAAGAAGGAAATAGTAAAACCATACTAGTGGGAGATCTAAATATTCCTCTTTCAAATCTAGATAAATCAAATCAAAAAATAAATAAGAAAGAGATAAGAGAGGTGAATGAAATCCTAGAAAAATTTTATTTAATATGTGGAGAAAAATAAATAGGGACAAAAAGGAATACACCTCCTTTTCAGTGGCACATGGTACATTCAAAAAGATTAACCACGTAATAGGGCATAGAAACATTGCAAATAAATTCAAAAGAGCAGAAATAATAAATGTAACCTTTTCAGATCATAATGCAATAAAAATAATAATTAGAAAGGGCACATGGACAGGTAAATCAAAAACTAATTGGAAATTAAATAATATGATTCTCTAAAACCAGTTAGTCAAAGAAGAAATCATAGAAACAATCAACAATTTCATTGAAGAGAATGACAATTATGAGATATCCTACCAAACTCTGTGGGATGCAGCTAAGGCAGTACTCAGGGGGAAATTTATATTCTTGAGTGCATATATTAACAAATTAGGGAGGGCAGAGATTAATGAATTGGACATGCAACTTGAAAAACTAGAAAGCAAGCAAATTAAAAATCCCTAGATGAAAACTACATTAGAAATACTAAAAATCAAGGGAAAACTTAATAAAATCAAAAGCAAAAGAACTATTGAATTCTAAATAAGACTAGAAGCTGGTATTTTGAAAAAATAGATAGGGCAGCTGGGTAGCTCAGTGGAGTGAGAGTCAGGCCTAGAGACAGGAGGTCCTAGGTTCAAACCCGGCCTCAACCAATTCCCAGCTATGTGACCCTGGGCAAGTCACTTGACCCCCATTGCCCACCCTTACCAATCTTCCACCTATGAGGCAATACACCGAAGTACAAGGGTTTAAAAAAACAGATAAAATAGACAAAGTACTGGTCAATCTAATAAAAAAAAAGAAAAGAAGAAAACCAAATTGACAGTATCAAAGATGAAAAGGGAGACCTTACCTCTAATGAAGGGGAAATTAAAGCAATCATTAAAAACTATTTTGCCCAATTATATGGCAATAAATATAGCAATCTAGGTGAGATGGATGAATATTTACAAAAATACAAATTGCCTAGATTAACAGCAGAAGAAATAGAATAACTAAATAATCCCATATCAGAAAAAGAATTTGAACAAGCCATCAAAGAACTCCCTAAGAAAAAATTCGCCAGGGTCTGATGGATTCACAAGTAAATTCTATCAAAATTTAAAGAACAATTAATCTCAATGCTATACAAATTATTTGACATAATAAGCAAAGAAGGAGTCCTACCAAATTCCTTTTATGACACAAATATGGTACTGATTCCAAAGATAGGTAGATCAAAAACAGAGAAAGACAACTACAGACCAATTTCCCTAATGAACAATTTTTTCAAAAATCTTAAATGGAATACTAGCAAAGAGACTCTAGCAAGAGATCAAGAGAATCATCCACCATGATCAGGTGGGATTTATACCAGGAATGCAAGGATGGTTCAACATTAGGAAAACCATCCACATAATTGACCATATCAACAATATAACAAATAAAAATCACATTATTATCTCAATAGATGATGAAAAAGCCTTTGACAAAATATAGCACCCATACCCATGTCTATTGAAAACACTGGAAAGTATAGGAATAGAAAGTCCTTTCCTAAAAATAATAAACAGTATATTCCTAAAACCATCAACAAGCATCATATGCAATGGGGATAAATTAGAAGCCTTTCCGATAAGATCAGGAGTGAAACAAGGATGCCCATTATCACCTCTATTATTTAACATTGTACTAGAAACACTAGCAGTAGCAATTAGAGAAGAAAAAGAAATTGAAGGCATCAAAATAGGCAATGAGGAGACTAAGCTATCACTCTTTGTAGATGATATGATGGTCTACTTAAAAAATCCTAGAGAATCAACTAAGAAGCTTGTAGAATTAATCAACCACTTTAGCAAAATTGCAGGATACAAAATGAATGCACATAAATCATCAGCATTTCTATATATTTCCAGCACATCACAGCAGCAAGAGGTAGAAAGAGAAACACCATTTAAAATCACCCTAGACAGTAAAAAATACTTAGGAATCTATATACCAAAACAAACACAGGAATTATACGAAAGCAACTACAAAACACTTTCCAAACAATTAAAACTAGATCTAAACAATTGGAAAACATTGATTGCTCATGGGTAAGACGAGCTATCATAATAAAAATGACCATTCTACCCAAATTAATTTACCTATTTAGCACCATACCTATCAAAC
>NW_025391636.1:0-835 GCF_016433145.1 Gracilinanus agilis | reverse complement strand
CCTCAGACACTTCCCAGCTGTGTGACCCTGGGCAAGTCACTTGACCCCCATTGCCCACCCTTACCACTCTTCCACCAAGGAGCCAATACACAGAAGATAAGGGTTTAAAACAAAACAAAACAAAAAAAATGTGAAGGAAGGTGGCCTAGCAGTACCAGATATTAAACTATACTATAAAGCAGTGGTCATCAAAACAGTATGGCACTGGTTAAGAGACAGAAGGGAGGATCTGTGGAATAGACTAAGAGTAAGTGACGTCAGCAAGGTAGTGTATGATAAACCCAAAGAGCCCAATTTTTGGGACAAAAATCCACTATCTGACAAAAACTGCTGGGAAAGTTAGAAAACAATATGGCAGGGATTAGGGTTAGACCAACATCTCACACCATACACCAAGACAAATTTAGAATGGGTGAGTGACTTGAATATAAAGAGGGAAACTATAAATAAGTTAAGTTAACATAGAATAGTTTACTTGTTAGATCTCTGGGAAAGGAAAGGAAAGATTTTAAAACCAAGCAAGAGTTAGAGAAAACTACAAAATGTAAAATATATGATTTTGATTATATGAAACTAAAAAAGTTTTTGTCCAAACAAAACAATGTAGCAAAAATCAGAAGGGAAAAAACAAAGTGGGAAAAAATCTTTATAACGAAAAACCCTGACAGGGTTCTAATTACTCAAATATACAAGGAGTTAAACCAATTGTATAAAAAATCAAGCCATTCCCCAATTGATAAATGGGCAAGAGACATGAATAGACAATTTTCAGGTAAAGAAATCAAAAGTATCAATAAGCACATGAGAAAGTGTTCTAAATCTCTAATAATTAGAG
>NW_025391635.1:0-3185 GCF_016433145.1 Gracilinanus agilis | reverse complement strand
ATGGGAATTCATTCACATTTTCTCTCTTCATTAGAATGTAATCTCTTTGAAGTCAGGTATGGCAGCCCACAACTGTAATCCCTGCTATTTGAAGGAGGGTGATGCTGGTAGATCCCTTGAGTTCTAGATTTCTGTCATCATCTGGGGAAGCTTTCAGGAGTTGAGAGCTACAAGGCTACCAAAGAGGAATAAGTCAACCTAAGCTGGCAAAACTAAGCAGATCCAAGCTTGCTTCCTGTGCTGGAGTGGGCCTGTGAGTAGCCAATGCACTCCCAGTTTTGCTTGGGAGAAGGGGAGAAAGAGAGAAGAAAAAAGGGAGAGAGACAAAGATGGGAACACAAAGACAGATGGTAATAGAGTCATAGAGACAGAAAGAGAAGGCAAAAAAATTTTTGTGCCTTGCTTTGTATCCCCAAAGTAGCTGGCACACATTGAGTATTTTAGAAAGCAGATGCAGACTTAATGACTGACCTTCTATTAAGGGGCATGGCATGAGGAGGGCAACAAGGGAACAGGAAAAAAGGATATTCTGAGATTGCTGTCCCCTAAAGAAAGGATACAACTGATCCCTGGAGGAATCAAGACAGGTCAAGTCCTGGGCTTTGGTGCAATGATTTTCACAGCCAGTAGAAGGGGGACAAATGATCCAGGTTGGAGGCATTTTTTTTGCCTAGGAACCAATTCTCAGTTTCTCCTTCAGTTGTTCAATGAAGAGTGCCAAAAGGAGTTGTCCCACACAACAGGATCACATAGCAAAGACAAAGAAAGCCAAAGGTTTTGTGAGTGTGACAGAGGTGATCCTTTGGGGCAGAGCATACATTTTGGTTCCAGCTGGAAGGACATGATCTTTGGACTCTTGCTTGGGGATATAAACTCTGAAGAGATGATACAACTTGTCTTTCCTCAAGGCTGGGGGTGATATTGGTATTGGGGCAGGTCTTGAAGAAGACCGGACAATAAGTCAGGATAAGGTGCCCATTCTGTGGGTTATAAGAGGAATAAGGATACAGACGTCACTTCTAATTTTGGGGGAACAAATCTAATGTCAGCTGCCCCTTGTGTTTTTCCAGTAGTGGTATGGGGGGAGGAGAATCATCTCCCCGTCTTTCCCCAATCCTCCCTTCTTCCCTCCTCAAACCATTTCACCTAGACAATCCCATGCTGATTGCTCATACTATGAGCTTAAGGTATGGACAGTCTTTGCTCCTCTGGGCCTACTTTCCTCACCACCACTGACAACCAACTGCTAACTGCTACCAATAAGTCCTGAAAATGGCATCATACCTGCACCACTTCTTCTGCTTCCAGACCAGTCCTTATAGCAATGATCCTAGAAACTGCATCATGAGCAACTGTTTCTGCACCTGCTATAATCCTGCCTCCTCAAAAAAGCTATTAAAGACCTTGCAAAGGTCTCAAACTTTTATGATCAGATGATTCAACATCATAGATGGATATTACTTATCCGTGGAAATGACATTAAAGAAGCTGCATTCCCATCTGCTTTGCTGCTTCATCCTAAAGACTATGTGACCTTTCTCCATTTAACTTGCAGCTGAAATCTCCTTAGAGACGTTTTCCACCATGACAATGAGAGTCCTTTGGAATCAGTCTGTCTGTGCTTTTCTATGTGTTTTTCTGCACTTAGCATAGTGATTGTACCTAGTAAATGCTTAATATATGTATTTTCATTCATTCGTTCTACTAGAGCACTTGCCCAATTTTCTGTTACATTGGAATGGGGTCTTAGGTACATATGATTAGTTTCTCATTTCTGATGTCAGAGTCAAGAATTCATTAATTAACTAAGTTACACAGGATGTAGAAACTTTGAAAAGGGAAGGTTCTGAAGATAATGGGGAGGAATTGGGGGTAGGGAAGAGGTATCCAGTAAAGGAACAGAATGGGGAACCAGGGAAAAGTAAGTTGAACACAGACAACTTGTTTCCAGAAGGTCAGGTCCAGTTATTCTGGACCAAGAGTCCCTTCCTTCTGTACAGTCTTATTCTGATGCCTCACTGTATAACAGAGAAGATGACTATACTGGGTTTTTAAGAAAAAAGAGCTAAAGCTTTAGGAAGTCTTACCAAGACATAAAGACTTCAAAGACAGATCAACAATAAATATCTGCCCTTTCAAAGACCAGTATATCTAAGTTTGAAAAAGAAAAGAAATCACTAGAATGTTGGCTGCCAAGACAACTATTTTAGCCACTGAAATGTATGAAATAATTCATGAAATATGGAGAATTTGTAACCCAGTAGAACACAAGTCCCTTGAGGGCAGGGATTGCTTTGTTTTTTCTTGAGTGTGGTACAGAGCTAAACAGCTTGTAGGTGCATAATAAATGCTTATTCATTTTATGAGTTTGCTTTGGTGGAAGGAGGATTGATCCTCATGAAATGATTGATTTTTCATAATTCAAAAAATATAGCCTCTGGACAAGAGCATTGGCCTCCCTCCAATGTTGCAAACCATGCTATAGCTTAGAAGAAAGTGGTTTGAACCATCATGTTAGGGAAAGTGGCATAGGAACTTTGGAGAAGGGAAGCTAATAGGCTCAGGAGGAATTTTCTGGATTACCTAAGGAAAAAAGTTGCTATATTTGGAGAATTCACTTTATTTCTAAGATCAGAATGGAGTTTTGCACACCACAGTTTTAATTTTTCCAATAAATATATGAATCATCTCAATAAAATCGCAAGCAGTACACTTCTTTGCCAAAAAATAAATAATCTAACAATTGGAGAAATTAATTTATTTTGTTTGGTCTAGTGATTGGAATATGTTCTCTTCCTAACCTCAGCCTTAGAGAGAGTCCCTCTCTTCTTTTAAGAAGTCGCTCAGGCACTATCTTCTGAAATTAAACTCTTCATGATCTTACCAACTGCTAATGCCCTTCATTCAAACTATTTTAAACTTTGATTAAAATGAAAATATGTTTGTATTTATTCACTTCATGTTTGTCAAATATATTTATATAAATGTTTTGCTTCCATCATGAGAAGCTCTCTGAGAATAGTAACTGTTTTACTTTTTGCAGTTGTATCTCCATTGTTGAATATAGTGACATAATAGTACTTAATAAATACTTGTTGATTCATTGATTGATTGACTAGACCAAGGGTAGCAGAAAAGTTTACAAAGTTTAATCTTCTCTCAATATAAATGAATTCTAAAGTGAT
>NW_025391634.1:0-8817 GCF_016433145.1 Gracilinanus agilis | reverse complement strand
CAAATGATTCTCGCCAGGGGGCGCCCTCGAGCGTTCCGGGAGGAGGAGGGATGCTGCGGTCCCAGACTAGCGGTGGGACGCTGGGAAGCCGCTGAGGAGCCTCTCAGCCGTCCCCGGCAGCACGAGCATGGACGATGCCTTGGCAAGGCCCGCAGAGCTCCACTGCGAGACTGTCCAGATCTGCGCCCACAAGGTCTCCCGGGCCTCGGGAAGCCCCCGGAAGGCGGGGCTCGGAGCGTCGGACTCCTGGGTGCCTGAGACGCGCCCGGGGCGCTCGTGTTGGCTGCTCCACCTGAGTTTGTATTGTGGATGCCCCGCGTCCTTCGGCTTCCCCCCAAAGCTCATTGAATGTTTGCATTGACCGATCCGTCTCCGTCTACTTCGTTTACGCGTTGCCATGGCAGCCAGATTGCTCAGCTGTGACTCCAGTGTAGACAGTCCTTCCAACTTCCACATAAGCTAAACCTTCGGGAACCCGGGGGAGAGGGAGCTGCGCCTCCTGGCTGCTCGCTCTCCTCGGCCGAGTACTTAATACCTTCCTTTCTAGAGGATGTCCCAGTGGGGGGCGCTCTCTGCTACCACAGGCGTCCTCCTGCCCCGGGAGAAGTTTCTGTTTGTTTACCTGTTTACTAAGGAGCCGGACTCGTATTTCCTCCTCTGTCAGAGTTCCGGGCTCGGAGGAGCCCTGTAAGGCTGTATAGAGATACTGGATGTAGAAGCCCGCTTCTGAGCCTGAGGGCCCGTCTGGGAGGACCCCGGACAGAGGAGGTCTGGAACCCCCCGAGTCAGCGCATGTGCTGGGCTCTCTGTAGGCCCTGAAGAGAAGCAGAGAAGAGCAAGGCGATCCTGGCACTCCCGTGGGTGACGACCGTCTGTGTCACAGAGGAACTCGGGAAGGCTCCGAGCCCAAACATCTCCTGCGAGGGAGATGGGTGCTGTTGTTATCCCCATTTAACAGTCGAGGAAACTGAGTCAGAGGTTAAGCGACTTGCCCAGGGTCATGAAGCTAGTCAATGCCTGAAAGCAGAGCTGAGCTCATTCATCTCGTCGCACTATGGCGCCCCCTCGTGGCTATTCCGGTCTTTTCTCCGCACGGGCCCCTTCCGCTCAGCCGCCAATTCCTGGGAGTGACTAACCCGAGATACCTGCCCGGCACCTGGCACCTGGGCGGGAGAGGGGAGTCAATGGATCCCTGCGCTTCTGGTGGGAGCGGACTGCCCGAGACTCTCTAGGACTTGGCGGCCAGAGAACGGCTCTACCGCCCCCCCCCCCCCCCACCGCCCAGTCTCTCCTTTGCGCGTAGAAAACCGATCCCAGAGCATCTCGGGAGGGAGCCGAGGCCAAGGTGGGAGACCCGAGACAACGCGTGGGAGGGGAGGGGACAGGACCAAAACGCCCGCCGGAGCCCCGCTTCTTAGGGGACGGGGCGCTCTGGGCAAGGAGGGCAGCCTTCGTGCAGTGATCGCGCCCAGCGTGAGGGAAGCACGGAGGACGCGGGCTCTGGAACACAGAGCTTGGGACTGGGAAGAGCTTTAGGAGCCAAACGGAGAAATCTAGGAACTGGGAGCCCCCGAGGGTTACTGAGGGCGGCATCGACCTAGTCAGAGCCGAACTATTGGGAAATCATTGGGGGGGGGGCATTCCCGACGAGACGGCGGGTCTCCCGAAATCCCCTGAGGGGACGCCGACCTGGAGGAGCCTCCAGCACTCCCGGGAGCGAGCTTCGGGCCCTAGAAGCTCCTTCCTCAAAGGCTTCGGGCTTCTGTGCGACCTTCGGTCTTAGAGAAAAGTCATGACCGGGGACCACTCGGGCTTCCCATGAAAAGCCTCTCCCGGCATCCCCAGGGTGCTCGTCAGGGTCCAAACCCCGCAGCTCCTCCAACCTGCTCCACCCCCACCCATCCATTCAGTTTACCAAGGTTACGGGACCTCCCCTTCCCCCTCAGCCACCCAGATGTATTAGAGCACTGCCGTGAGCAACGGGAGAGGCTGAGTGGTTCAGGGAAATTGGGAGGGAAGAAAGAGAAAGAAGAAAGAAGAAAGAAAGAAAGAAAGAAAGAAAGAAAGAAAGAAAGAAAGAAAGNAAGAAAGAAAGAAAGAAAGAAAGAAAGAAAGAAAGAAAGAAAGAAAGAAAGAAAGAAGAAAGGAATGGAGGGAGGGAGGGAGGAAGAGAGGAAGGAAGGAAGGAAGGAAGGAAGGAAGGAAGGAAGGAAGAAAAGAAAAAGGGAGGGAGGAAGGAAAAAAGCATTTATTCAGGTGCCTCATCTGTTCCTCACAACAACTCTGGGAGGTAGGTACTGTTATGATCTCCATTTCACAGATGAGAAAACTGAGATAGATGAAAGTTGACTATCTTGCCCGGAGTCACACAGCTGTAAGTGACTGAGGCCAGATTTAACTGCCTTCGAAAAGCATAGTTTCTCCTGGGGGTGAGGATACAATGCCTGAACACAACCTAATTCAGGTCTCTTCCCTCCCTCCTGGGTTATTTGAATGGCCTCCTCACAGTCTCCCCCATCCCCTCTATCCTCCATGTGGGTGCCAGATTGATCTCGCCAAGGCACTGGTCAGACAGGTCACCATTCTGGCCCAGGAGCTTCAGTGATTCTCTGTTGTCACTTGGATAAACTATAGACTCCTCGGCTTGTCCCTCAGAGTCTTCCATGGTCCGGCCTCGGTTTACCCTTTCAGGCTTACTTCACAGAACTTGTCCTTCACTGTCTTGTTTGACTTAACAAATTGAGTGTTTTGTCTGCACATTCACTCTCTGGTGAGAGCCAGAAGGCCTCGGGGCTGCCACCCATGCCTGGCAGACCTTGGCCCCTTCCTTTGGCCCCTTAGAACCTTTGGCTTCCTTCATGGTTCAGCTCAGGCTCCACCTTCTCTG
This sequence comes from Gracilinanus agilis, assembly GCF_016433145.1. Lineage (NCBI taxonomy): Eukaryota > Metazoa > Chordata > Mammalia > Didelphimorphia > Didelphidae > Gracilinanus > Gracilinanus agilis. The sequence goes on along the minus strand of NW_025391634.1, from coordinate 5,930 downwards.
GAAGTCAGTCGAGGCACTCCCAGATGAAGGGTTCTTGACCTGCTTAGACCCCTCAGACTCTGGCAAGACCTCTGAATCTTGGCAGAATCTTGTTTTTAAATTCATTATATAAATTCGCTAAGATGGCAAATGAAGCTAGATTGGTGTTGTCTTTAAGCCCACGTTTAGGAGCCCCCTTAAGAATCCTTGCCCTGGTTATTGATGCTCTCCCCCTCCTCCTCACTCAGATCACCTTATGTTTATGGGGTGGTGCAGTGGAGAGAATGCCAGGCCTGGGGGCAAGAAGACTCATCTATGTAAGCTCAAAACCAGCCTCAGTTCCTCAACTGTAAAATGGGTTGAAGGAATGGCAAACCACTCGGGTATCTTAGCCAAGAAAAGCCCAAGTGGGGTCATGAAGAGTTGGACACGACTGAAAATGACTGCAGGACCCCGTGGAATTGAGGGTCGAGAGCCGACTGGCATTCCTGGACTTTTAATTCCAAAGGCCAAGCCTTCAGGTCCCAAGGGCCCAATGACAATAGTACGGAAGTGTCTGTGTGCATGATATATCCTCCCAGGAGGAGGGGAGCTCCTTGAGAAAAGGGGCTCTTTCTCATTTGTATCTCGGCATTCTCGATGCCAGCCACGGTGCCTGGCACTTAATAAAGGTTTGTTAAATGGAATGACAGTTACTTTGTTGCTTTCCAACTTGGTGGGATTTACCAGAAGTTTACAGTTTTCTGAGCCTTAGATAACCCTTGGGGAAAACAGAGAAAGCCATCGGTTCCATTCAATGAACATTTATTAAGCACCTACTGTTTTTTATTTTTATTTATTTTTTAAGCACCTACAAATAAGAAAAATAGAGTCTCTGCCCTCAAGGAGCTTACAATCTAATGGGAGGAGACACCATACCAAAAGAAGCCTAGGATAGGGGAGGCCATCAAGGAGTTCCCAGCCTTGGGGGCATGGCATTCTGTGAAGACAGAGCTGCCCATGGCTGATGGCGTTACCCAAAAGTTTGTGAGCCCTCCAGAGGGCCCCCGTGGAATGAGAACCATCCGGAATTAGCTGTTTGCCTTAAATTTGGACTCTGACCCTTCCTTGTGTGCTTTGAGGGACACGATCCCCTCTCTGAGATGTGACATCTTCCTCCGTAAGGTGAGGAAGCCAAACCAGACCATGTGAAATGATGTACTCAACTACACTTCAGTGCTACTGGTACCAGGACCTACTCCGATGACCCACTGGGACTTGGCAGTGTGACTCACGGCTCTCAAAGGCTCTGGTGAGCCCCTCCTAGAGACTCTTCTTGAACTGTCGCTCCACCCCCAATCCCTGTGTTCAGACTCTCTCTCCCTCCCCTTCCTTGAAACTATTTTGGCTCCCTTTTGCATTCATCCGTGCGCGTATTGCATCTTCCTGGTGCAGTGTAAGCTCTCTGAGGGCAGAGACAATTTCCTTTTCTTCTCTGTATCCTAGAGCAGGTAGGGAAAAGCATGTCTGGGTCCTCTCATCAGTATCAAAGAATTGATTTTTTAAACCTCAACAACAGTGAACAACAATTAAACAAAAAATAATTACAAAAGTCGATTTATTTAGATAAACACACCAAGAGAATTTGTTCTTTAGACAAACTGGAAAGTCAGGAGACACTTTAAACATCATGAGACCAAAGGAGACAGCAGAAGAGAGTGCTGCAAAAACCCAGAGTACACAGGAGGCGAATCATTCCAGTGAACCCAGGTCTTGGGGTTCAGGACCAATGAAGTCTTTCCCATCTTTTCAGCTCTCAGCACCAGCACAACAACAGCAACCATGACCACCACCAAACCTTTTTTTATTTTGCTATGTGCAATATTTAAGATGAAACGCAGCCCAGAAGCCTTATTCTGCTTCTTACTTTCCTCGGAAACTTATTAAATTCAATTTCCGTTTCCGTTTGCCCTTGGGTTCTGCACGCTTACAACTATACTCTCCTGGCTTCCTATCGGAATTTTGCCTTGGGTGGTCCCCTTGCTGAGAATCTCAGAGGATGGATCCCAGAGGGGACATACACACAGAAAAGACCGAATGCCTCCTGGAATCTGATATTCCAGAAGCCAAGCCAGCAAGTTTCCCAGAAGCCTCATCTGCTGCGGGTTGGCTATGAGAGCAGGCTCGTTTAAGGATGTTTCAGTGACTAAAATGAGCTTTTACATTTCATTTGACAGCACGGGCATATGAAAATGAGCATCTTAGTTGGGCACAAGGGAAAGGGAGCTAGCTCTCTGCTATTCCTAAGAACAGAAGAGGGGGGACCCTCAGAATCTAAATGGTGAGTAACCTCTATGTTAGCAAACTACTGTACAAGTGTTGTTTGGAGGTAGTTCTGGGAAGGGCCAGTCTCCTCATTTGACCAAAACCAATAAATAAATAAATAAATGAAACCTCAACAAGCCTTTATTCGTTCGCTTGTTCTCCTCCCTCACAGCCAAAGAATAAGATACTTAAAGTGGCCCAGCTTCTTCTTAGGAGCAGACTGTGTTTATCACTTATGGGACTGGCCAGTGAAATAGAAGCAAGAGGGAAATTGAGAGCCACGTAAGTAGCTAAAGGAGTCTTTCAGGGAAGATGACAATCAAATAAAAGTGAAATCCACCAAGGACCCTTGGTAGTAAAGGAACTCCTTTTACACCCATCTAGAACACAGTTTTAGAGAGTTGTCTGAGGTTTGAGTGATCTGTCAGAGAGTGAGCCAAGAGTGGAAGTGGGATCTGAATTTCGATCTAGCGTTCACCCTATCCACTGTCATACTACCTGCAGGGGAGTCTGCTGATAGGTTAATCCAAGGAATCTTGGATTTGAATGTGAAGAGGAGTTGGATTCATGCTCTGGGCTCTGCTACTGGCCCTTATGACACCATGGCACCCATCTGAGCCTCCCCTTCTCCATCTGTGAAATGGAGAAAAGCTTAGACTTCATTAAAACTTTTGGGAATCCCTGTTGCTCATCTTCATTTTGTCCTGTGCAAATCTTGTTGGTACAGGGACTGTCTTTTGTCTTTCTCAGTGTCCTCAGTGCTTGGCAGAACCTAGCACCCGGAGCCTGACTTTCACGGGCTCCCTCACCAGATGTTTGAGAATCAGATGAAAACAGATCATCAGACTTGGAAGACTAGATAGAACGGATAGTGTCTGTCCTCTAGTCCCATTCCCCTCATTTCACAGTAAGAAAAACCGAGTCTTAGAGAAAGGAAAGGACTTGATGGAGGCCTCCCAGGTAGGAAGAGGCACAGCAGGGGCTCACAGCCCAGCCTGACCCTTCTCCCTCTGTGCCCAGGAAAAAGAGTGGCTTGTGAAGGGGGGTTGAACGTTCAAATCACGTTACAAAGCCGACCAGTTACAATCTCATTTGTGAAAAGCAAGTCCAAAATGGAAACTGAGAAAGGGAGCTTTCCAACAGCCCTTGTGAAAAACAGATAAATAATTAAGAAGTTACATTTCATGTCAAAACACAAACATGCTTTGAACTTCAAAAATAGCCTTTTAAACCTGCACCATTCCTTTTCCAGCCCGCTCAGCCCCTTCCTAGGCCCCCACCAGGGCTGAATGCATTTAGTAATTACAGGGTCACAGGACCACAGACCTGAAGCTGGAGAAGATCCTGAAGGCTGTCAAAATGATCTCTAAAGCTCTCATCTGTCAAGGACCTCAACTAACCACAATGGACATTTTCATGGCCCAGAAAGTTTGCAAAGCCTTTAAGCCAGTCGTCTTATCTGGGCCTCCCAACAAGCTGGGGAGGAAGGTACTCTAGGAAGCGTCAATCCCATTGGACAGATGATAAAACCGAGGCCAACAGGGACCGAGAGCTAGGGAAATGTCTGACCCAAGTCCTTCCTGTATCCTCGAGAAATGAGGATCAAAAGAACACTGCTTGGGTACTCTGGGCTCAAATGAAAGCCTCTTTTTTTGGAACTGGAAGGGATGGCAACACAGTTCATTCTCCCCCCTAATACAGAGGAGAACGTTTTAGGCCAAATCTGGGAAACAACAAAATGGGTAGACCAAGGACTGTGCTGAGGGGACACAGATACTTCAACAGCTTCCTCCCTAACAAGTGCCTGCACTCCCTTCCATTGGGGGGCCTTCTCCCAGGGGATGCCAACACACAATTATAGCTGCTCTGAATGACTGAAGTCCAGCGGGGCCTCCTGAAGAGTTCAGGACAGAGATCTGGCAGGGGACGATCCTGGTAGCCCCAAAGGAGTAGCCCCTTCCCTTACGGAACTTGGGGGGGGGGGGGAGAACCACACACAGAGGACTGGGGAAGCTCTCACAAGGAAATGGATTGTTCTGACACGTGCATTGTACTGGGGCACCTTGTTTGTGCCCAGGCCCGCAAGAGCTTCCCAAGATACGTTCCTGGCACGTGTTGGCCAATAAACGGACATAAGGGTGGATGGAGGCCAGTGAGATGAAGCAGCCCAAGCCAGACCTTCTTCCTGTAGATTTTTGGGAGGAGAGGAGCCCTTGGGGTGCTCAGGGTGGCTGGAAAAGGCAGCAGGGCATCTCGTTCACATGGGTTGGTGCTGGAAGGGACCTGGGCAATCTTCTCCTTCTTGGAGGTCTACCAGGAAGGAAGGAAGGAGCTGAGGCTCAAGGCCAGGGTCCTTCTACTCACCAGATCCTGCCTCTTCTTGTTGTTTTTTTTTTTTTTAATCCTTAACTTCTGTGTATTGGCTCCTAGGTGGAAGAGTGGTAAGGGTGGGCGATGGGGGTCAAGTGACTCGCCCAGGGTCACCCAGCTGGGAACTGTCTGAGGCCGGATTTGAACCCAGGACCTCCGGTCTCTAGGCCTGACTCTCCATCCACTGAGCTACCCAGCTGCACTCCCCCGCCCCCCCCCCCTCTTCTTCAAAGGGTTTCATTTCAGCGGGGATGGGGCCCTGTGTCTTCCATTGGCCACACTCCAAGAGGGGCCTGATTAGATCCCTTCTACCCATCCAGTCCAACTGGGCAAGTGGGATTTGGGGGGAGAGTAAGGCAAGTGATCCAGGGGCCCAGAAGGAGGCCTCAGAGTGCTGAGGAAAGAAGGGCAGCCTGGGAGGCAGGCTGGGTTCCTACTCCAGCTCTGCCCCCCTGGGTCCCTCAGGTCTCCCCTCAGCAAACGGAGCTGCCGCCAGATTCCGGTTCCTTAATCTGCCGCCGGTGGCCTGGGGGTTTCTGCGAAGGAGATGTGGGGAGCCCTGGGTATTTGGGGAGCGCCAGACTCCCCCGGACTGCCCCGCTGAGTCGAGGGCCCATTCCTGGGGGTGGGTAGACGGTGTCTCGGCTGCTTTCCGGGTCTGTCTCTGATCCCAGAAGCCAGTCTCCTTCCGCAGAAAAAAGATGGAGCTTCCCCCGTGTAAGAGCTGCCGGGCTGAACGGCTCCCACCCGGAGGGTGCCGGGACTCGGGCCCCAGCGGCGGAGAAGAGAGGAGCTCCGCGGCCGCCAGCTTAGCGTTTAGCCGCGTTTTTCTCTTGGTTCCTGAAACAGAATGTAGTAGCGGAAAGGGGGCCCGAGGCAGAGGGTTTGGGTTCAAGCGCAGTCCCTGCGGCTGACTTCTTGGGAGCTCTCTCCCTGGGGCTCCGGAGAGAGGGCTGGCCTAGAGGGTCCTTCCGAAGCCCCATCACCCTTCGGGCGGAAGGGTCGCAGGCCCCGGGGCCCCGCTGCTCCTGCAGTTGCGGCTGGCGGGATGCCCGCCCCGCTCCCTCCTCCTCCCCCAAAGGCCAGGCTCGCTTAGAGGTGCGGGGCATAGAACGGGCTCAGGTAGGTGGAGCCCAGGAAGGGGCCGAAGGGGCCTCCGGCCGCCGTCAGGGGGAAGGAGGCGGCGGCGGCGGCGGCGGCCGGGAAAAGGACGTTGGCCGCGGAATAGGGCGGGAACGTCTGGAAGTGCAGGGCGCTGGGGCCGGGTGGGCTGGGGC
>NW_025391633.1:0-8557 GCF_016433145.1 Gracilinanus agilis | reverse complement strand
TTTTTAGTATTTCTAATTTAGTTTTCATCTGGGGATTTTTAATTTGCTCGCTTTCTTAATTTTTGAGTTGCATGCCCAATTCATTAATCTCTGTCCTCCCTAATTTGTTAATATATGCACTCCAGGATATAAATTTCCCCCTGAGTACTGCCTTGGCTGCATCCCAAAGAGTTTGTTAGGAAGAAAATTGTCATTTTCTTCAATGAAATTGTTTATTGTTTTTATGATTTCTTTTTTGACAAATTGGTTTTGGAGAATCATATTATTTAATTTCCAATTAGATTTTGATTTCCCTGTCCACGTGCCCTTACTAATTGTTATTTTTATTACATTATGATCTGAGAAGGTTACATTTATTATTTCTGCTCTTTTGCATTTGTTTGCAATGATTCTATGCCTTATTACATGGTCAATCTTTGTGAATGTGCCAGGTGCAGCTGAAAAGAAGGTGTATTCCTTTTTGTCCCTATTTATTTTTCTCCATATGTCAATTAAATCTAATTTTTCTAGGACTTCATTCACCTCTCTTACCTCTTTCTTATTTATTTTTTGGTTTGATTTAAGCCAGTATCCCTTATCCCCTCTCCTGATTAACTTCCCTTTCTACCCCCTCCCTTGTTATTCCCCTCTTTTTGTTTTGAAGGCCTAATGAATTCCCTCCCCCTTCTTCTCTCCTCCCTATTTTGACCTCCCCTCTCCCCTGCTCCCCTTGGTTTATCCCTTCTTGATAAAAGGCAGTATAGAAAATGAAGTAACATCAGTACTTAACATGTATGCACCAAATGATATAGCCGCCACATTTTAAAGGAGAAAATAAATGAACTCAAGGAGGAGATAGTTATACTACTGGAGGACTTCAACCTTCCCTATCAGAACTAGACAAATCTAACAAAAAAAAAAACAAATAAGAAGTAAAGGATGTGAATGAAATTTTAGAACAGTTATGTTTAATAGATATCTGAAGAAAACTGAATAGGAATTAAAAGGAACAAACCTTTATTTTAGCAGTACATGGTACATACACAAAAAATGACAGTATACTTGGGCACTAAAAACTTCACAACCAAAAGCAGAAAAGCAGAAATAATAAAGGCAACTTTTCCAGATCTTAATGCAATGCTAATTTTAATCAGTAAAGTTTCATGAAAGGTAATTTAAAAATTAATGAATTAGAAACTATATAAAATTCTTCAAAAACAGTGGGTGAAGGACAAATCATAGAATCAATCACTGATTTCATTAAAGAAAGCAACAACAAAGAGACAACATATCAAAATTTGTGGGGTATAGCCAAAGCAATACTTGGGGAAAATTTATAACCCTGAATACTTTTATCAATAAAATATAGAAAAAGGAAGATCAATGAATTGGGCATGCAACTAAAAACACTAGAAAAAGAACAAATTAAAAATCTCTGATTATAGACCAAGTTGGAAATCCTAAAAATCAAAGGAGAAATTAATAAAATTGAAAGTAAAACAACTATTGAATTAATAAATAACTCTAGGAGTTGGTCTTATGGAAGAACAAATAAAATAAATAGAGCATAGGCTAATCTGATTAAGAAAAGGAAAGAAGAAAAATAAAATTACCAATATAAAAAATGAAAAGGATACCTTCACCTCTAATAGAGAAGAAATAAGAGAAGGCATTAGGAGTTATTTGCACAATTATATGACAATAAATTTGACAATCTAGGTGAAAAGGATGAATATTTACAAAAATGTAAATTGTCTACATTAACAAAAGAAGAAATAGAATATTTAAATAATCCCAACTCAGAAAAAGAAACCAAACAAGCCATCAATGAACTCCCTAAGAAAAAATCCTGAGGACAAGATGAATTTACCTGTGAATTCTATCAAACATTTAAAGAACAATTAAAGCCAGTACTATAAAATTTTTGGTAGAATAATCAAAGAAGGAGTTCTACCAAATACTTTTTATGACACAAATATGGTGCTTATACCTAAAACAGGAAGAACAAAAACAGAAAGAAAATTATAGACCAATTTCCTTAATGAGCATTGATACAAAAATCTTAAATAAAATATTATTAAGGAGACAATCGCAATATGTAATAAGGATTATTCACTATGACCAAAAGGAAATTATACTAGGAATGCAACACTGGTTTAATAGTAGGAAAACTATCAGCATAATTGACCAAATCAAGAACCAAACAGAAATCACATGACTATCTCAATAGATGCAGCGAAAGTCTTTTAGAAAATACAATACCTCTTCCTATTAAAAACACTAGAAATCATAGAAATGAAATGGTCTTTCCTTAAAATAATAAATTTTATCTACCTAAAACCATCAGCAAGTATTACCTGAAATAGGGATAAGTTAGAAGCCTTCTCAAAAAGATCAGGAGTAAAGCAAGGATACCCTTTATCACCACTATTATTTAATATCGTACTAGAAATGCTAGCATTAGCAACAAGAGAAGAAAAGGAAATTAAAGGAGTTAAAGAAGGCAATGAGGAAACTAAACTATCACTCTTTGCAAATGATATGATGGTGTACTTAGAGAATTCTAGAGAATCAACTAAAAGAACTAGTTGAAATAATAACTTTAGCAAGGCTGAAGTATACAAAACAAACCCTGCAAATTATCAGCATTTCTATATATTTCCAACAAATCTTAGCAGCCAGAGTTAGAAAGAAAAACTTCACTTAAAATTACTCTAGACAGTATGAAATATTTGGGAATCTATTTACCAAGACAAACACAGAAACTATATAAACACAATTAGAAAACACTTTTCATGCAAAAAAAAACATTTGGAAAAAAAATTAACCTAAATTAATTTACCATTCAATACCATACAAATCCCAAAACCAAAAACTATTTTATAGGACTAGAAAAAATAATAAAATTCATCTGGAAGAACAAAAGAGCAAAAATATCAAGGGAACTAAGGGAAAAAAATGTGAAGGATTGTGGCCTAGTGGTACCAGATCTGAAAGGGTACTATAAAGCAATAATCACTGCTTGGATCCAGAGTGGATCAATAGAATAGATCAGGGGTAAATGACCTCAGCAATCTTGTGTTTCATAAAACCAAAGATCCTAGATTTTGGGATAAGAATTCCCTATTTAACAAATATTGCTAGGAAATTAGAAAACAGTATGGCAAAAATTGGTGTAGAACAATATCTTATATCTTACACTAAGATAATGTGAAAATGGGTATATGATTTAGATGTAAAGGGTGATATTATAAGTCAATTAGGGGAACATAGAATAGTTTATCTGTCAGATCTATGTGGAAGGGAAGAATTTATGATCAAAAAAGATATAGAGAATATTACAAGATATAAATATACAATTTTTTAATGTTAACTTTTTTAAAATTTTAAACATTTATTAATATTCATTTTTAACATGGTTACATGATTCATGCTCCTACTTTCCCCTTCAACCCCCACATTACCCCCACCCCTGGCCAACACACATTTCCACTGGTATTATCATGTGTCCTTGATGAAGACCTATTTCCAAATTATTGGTAGTTGCATTGGTGTGGTAGTTTCGAGTCCACATCCTCAATCATATCCACCCCAGCCCATGCGTTCAAGCAGCTGTTTTTCTTATATGTTTCCTCTCCTGCAGTCCTTCCTCTGGATGTGGGCAGAGTTCTTTACCATAAATCCCTCAGAATTGTCCTGGGGTTTTGTATTGCTGCTGGTACAGAGGTCCATTACATTCAATTTTACCATAGTATATCAGTCTCTGTGTACAATGTTCTTTTGGCTCTGCTCCTCTCACTCTGCATCAGTTCCTGGAGGTCTTTTCAGTTCACCTGGAACTTCTCCAGTTTGTTATTCCTTTTAGGACAATAGTATTCCATCACAAGCATATACCATAATTTGTTCAGCCATTCCCCAATTGAAGGGCATACCCTCCTTTTCCAGGTTTTTGCCACCACAAAAAGCACAGCTATAAATATTTTCGTACAAATCTGTTTATCTATGATCTCTTTGGGGTACAAACCCAACAATGGTATAGCTGGATCAAAGGGCAGGCAGTCTTTTATAGCCCTTTGAGCATAGTTCCAAATTGCCATCCAGAATGGTTGGATCAGTTCACAACTCCACCAGCAATGCATTAATGTCCCAATTTTGCCACATCCCCTCCAGCATTCATTACTCTCCCCTTCTTTCATTTTAGCCAATCTGCTAGGTGTGAGGTGATACCTCAGAGTTGTTTTGATTTGCATTTCTCTAATTATTAGAGATTTAGAATACTTTCTCATGTGCTAATTGATACTTTTGATTTCTTTACCTGAAAATTGCCTATTCATGCCTCTTGCCCATTTATCAATTGGGAAATGGCTTGATTTTTCATACAATTGATTTAACTCCTTGTATATTTGAGTAATTAGACCCCTGTCAGAGTTTTTCATTATAAAGATTTTTTCCCAATTTGTTGTTTCCCTTCTGATTTTGACTACATTGCTTTTGTTTGTACAAAAGCTTTTTTAGCTCAAAACCATTTAATTTACATTTTGTAATTTTCTCTAACTCTTGCTTGGTTTTAAAATCTTTCCTTTCCCAGAGATCTAACAAGTATACTATTCTGTGTTCACTTAACTTATTTATAGTTTCCCTCTTTATATTCAAGTCATTCACCCATTCTGAATTCATCATGGTGTAGGGTATGAGATGTTGATCTAAACCTAATCTCTCCCATATTGTTTTCCAAATTTCCCAGCAGTTTTTGTCAAATAGTGGATTCATGTCCCAAAAGTTGGGCTCTTTGGGTTTATCATACACTGTCTTGCTGATGTCATTAACCCCAAGTTTATTCCACTGATCCTGCCTTCTGTCTCTTAGCCAGTATCATATTGTTTTGATGACTGTTGCTTTATAGTATAGTTTAATATCTGGTACTGCTAGGCCCCCTTCCTTCACATTTTTTTTCATTATTTCCCTTGATATTCTTGATCTTTTGTTATTCCAAATGAAGTTTATTATAGTTTTTTCTAATTCAGTAAAGAAGTTTTTTGGTAGTTTGATAGGCATGGCGCTAAATAGGTGAATTAATTTGGGTAGAATGGTCATTTTTATTATGTTAGCTCGTCCTACCCATAAGCAACCAATTGCTTTCCAGTTGTTTAGATCCAGTTTTATTTGTTTGGAAAGTGTTTTGTAGTTGTTTTCGTATAATTGCTGTGTTTGTTTTGGTAGATAGATTCCTAAGTATTTTATATTGTCTAGGGTGATTTTAAATGGTGTTTCTCTTTCTACCTCTTGCTGCTCTAATGTGTTGGAAATGTATAGAAATGCTGATGATTTATGTGCATTTATTTTGTATCCTGCAACTTTGCTAAAGTTGTTGATTATTTCTACTAGCTTCTTAGTTGATTCTCTAGGATTTTTTTAGTATACCATCATATCGTCTGCAAAGAGTGATAGATTAGTCTCCTCCTTGCCTATTGTGATACCTTCAATTTCTTTTTCTTCTCTAATTGCAACTGCTACTGTTTCTAGTACTATGTTGAATAATAGAGGTGATAATGGGCATCCTTGTTTCACACCTGATCTTATTGGGAAGGCTTCTAAGTTATCTCCATTGCATATAATGCTTGTTGATGGTTTTAGGTATATACTGTTTATTATATTTAGGAAAGATCCTTCTGTTCCTATACTTTTCAGTGTTTTCAATAGGAATGGATGCTGTATTTTGTCAAAGGCTTTTTCAGCATCTATTGAGATAATCATGTGATTTTTGTTTGTTAGACTGTTGATATGGTCAATTATGTGGATGGTTTTCCTATTGTTGAACCAACCTTGCATTCCTGGTATAAATCCCACCTGATCATGGTGGATGATCTTCTTAATTACATGCTGGAATCTCTTTGTTAGTATTCTATTTAAGATTTTTGCATCTATGTTCATTAGGGAGATTGGTCTGTAGTTTTCTTTCTCTGTTTTTGATCTCCCTGGCTTTGGCATCAGTACCATATTTGTGTCATAAAAGGAATTTGGTAGGACTCCTTCTTTGCTTATCATATCAAATAATTTGTATAGTATTGGGATTATTTGCTCTTTGAATGTCTGATAGAATTCACTTGTGAATCCATCAGGCCCTGGTGATTTTTTCTTGGGGAGTTCTTTGATGGCTTATTCAATTTCTTTTTCTGATATAGGATTATTTAGGTATTCTATTTCTTCTGCTGATAATCTAGGCAGTTTATATTTTTGTAAATATTCATCTATATCTCCTAAATTGTTATATTTATTGCCCTATATTTGGGTGAAATAGTTTTTAATGATTGCCTTAATTTCCCCTTCATTAGAGGTGAAGTCTCCCTTTTCATCTTTGATACTGTCAATTTGGTTTTCTTCTTTCCTTTTTTATTAGATTGACCAGTACTTTGTCTCTTTTATCTGTTTTTTCAAAGTACCAGCTTCTAGTCTTATTTATTAATTCAATAGTTCTTTTACTTTCAATTTTTATTGATTTCTCCCTTGATTTTTAGTATTTCTAATTTAGTTTTCATCTGGGGATTTTTAATTTGCTCGCTTTCTTAATTTTTGAGTTGCATGCCCAATTCATTAATCTCTGTCCTCCCTAATTTGTTAATATATGCACTCCAGGATATAAATTTCCCCCTGAGTACTGCCTTGGCTGCATCCCAAAGAGTTTGTTAGGAAGAAAATTGTCATTTTCTTCAATGAAATTGTTTATTGTTTTTATGATTTCTTTTTTGACAAATTGGTTTTGGAGAATCATATTATTTAATTTCCAATTAGATTTTGATTTCCCTGTCCACGTGCCCTTACTAATTGTTATTTTTATTACATTATGATCTGAGAAGGTTACATTTATTATTTCTGCTCTTTTGCATTTGTTTGCAATGATTCTATGCCTTATTACATGGTCAATCTTTGTGAATGTGCCAGGTGCAGCTGAAAAGAAGGTGTATTCCTTTTTGTCCCTATTTATTTTTCTCCATATGTCAATTAAATCTAATTTTTCTAGGACTTCATTCACCTCTCTTACCTCTTTCTTATTTATTTTTTGGTTTGATTTAAGCCAGTATCCCTTATCCCCTCTCCTGATTAACTTCCCTTTCTACCCCCTCCCTTGTTATTCCCCTCTTTTTGTTTTGAAGGCCTAATGAATTCCCTCCCCCTTCTTCTCTCCTCCCTATTTTGACCTCCCCTCTCCCCTGCTCCCCTTGGTTTATCCCTTCTTGATAAAAGGCAGTATAGAAAATGAAGTAACATCAGTACTTAACATGTATGCACCAAATGATATAGCCGCCACATTTTAAAGGAGAAAATAAATGAACTCAAGGAGGAGATAGTTATACTACTGGAGGACTTCAACCTTCCCTATCAGAACTAGACAAATCTAACAAAAAAAAAAACAAATAAGAAGTAAAGGATGTGAATGAAATTTTAGAACAGTTATGTTTAATAGATATCTGAAGAAAACTGAATAGGAATTAAAAGGAACAAACCTTTATTTTAGCAGTACATGGTACATACACAAAAAATGACAGTATACTTGGGCACTAAAAACTTCACAACCAAAAGCAGAAAAGCAGAAATAATAAAGGCAACTTTTCCAGATCTTAATGCAATGCTAATTTTAATCAGTAAAGTTTCATGAAAGGTAATTTAAAAATTAATGAATTAGAAACTATATAAAATTCTTCAAAAACAGTGGGTGAAGGACAAATCATAGAATCAATCACTGATTTCATTAAAGAAAGCAACAACAAAGAGACAACATATCAAAATTTGTGGGGTATAGCCAAAGCAATACTTGGGGAAAATTTATAACCCTGAATACTTTTATCAATAAAATATAGAAAAAGGAAGATCAATGAATTGGGCATGCAACTAAAAACACTAGAAAAAGAACAAATTAAAAATCTCTGATTATAGACCAAGTTGGAAATCCTAAAAATCAAAGGAGAAATTAATAAAATTGAAAGTAAAACAACTATTGAATTAATAAATAACTCTAGGAGTTGGTCTTATGGAAGAACAAATAAAATAAATAGAGCATAGGCTAATCTGATTAAGAAAAGGAAAGAAGAAAAATAAAATTACCAATATAAAAAATGAAAAGGATACCTTCACCTCTAATAGAGAAGAAATAAGAGAAGGCATTAGGAGTTATTTGCACAATTATATGACAATAAATTTGACAATCTAGGTGAAAAGGATGAATATTTACAAAAATGTAAATTGTCTACATTAACAAAAGAAGAAATAGAATATTTAAATAATCCCAACTCAGAAAAAGAAACCAAACAAGCCATCAATGAACTCCCTAAGAAAAAATCCTGAGGACAAGATGAATTTACCTGTGAATTCTATCAAACATTTAAAGAACAATTAAAGCCAGTACTATAAAATTTTTGGTAGAATAATCAAAGAAGGAGTTCTACCAAATACTTTTTATGACACAAATATGGTGCTTATACCTAAAACAGGAAGAACAAAAACAGAAAGAAAATTATAGACCAATTTCCTTAATGAGCATTGATACAAAAATCTTAAATAAAATATTATTAAGGAGACAATC
>NW_025391632.1:0-2801 GCF_016433145.1 Gracilinanus agilis | reverse complement strand
CCTCCTCCTGCTCCTCCTCCTCCTCCTCCTCCTCTTTCTCCTCCTTCTCCTTCTTCTTTTATTAATAAAAAAGGTTCTTTAAAATGAATGCTTGTGATCCCAGGGACCCTGCTATGCTGTTCCCAGGCCATACACAATACAGTGAGCAAGAGGAAACTATCACAAACTGAACTTTAAGAGCATCAAATTTAATTTTTTCAGGTGAGTTCACTTAGGGGGCAAGAAGTATCCAGCCACAACATACCTGACCAGAGATTTGACATGGAGGAATATATTTCTGAAGGAATTCTGAATGTGTTCACAGAAGTGTGCTTTCTTGGTTCAGTGATATGTAAAATAATGGTAGGAAAGTCATATGAAGATGCTTTATTGTCAACTCAGGGAGATCTGAGAAGTAATAAAAAAGATCCCATGCCTTAAAGTATCCCCACACCTGCCTTTTACTACTCCTAAAATTTACTACTCCTAAAAGATCAATTTCATTTTTGAAGTCAGAGTGTGTCTTCAAAAGTTACCTATTAAGAAGAAACTAGGGGGACAACTGGGTGGCTCAGTGGATTGAAAGCCAGACCCAGAGACGGAAGGTCCTGGATTCAAATCTAGCCTCAGACACTTCCTGGCTGTGTGACCCTGGGCAAGTTACTTCACCCTCTTTGCCTATCCCATATCACTCTTCTGCCTTGGAACCAATGCACAGTATTGATTCTAAGACAGAAGATAAGAGTTTGTTGGGGGTTTTTAAAGATGAAACTAGGCCTCGAAGATAAAAGAGTGTGCTAATACTTTGAAACATATTTCTTAAAAATAAAGCCCTATATTAAGAGGACAAAAGCAGCTAAGTGGTGCAGTGAATAAAGTACTAGGCTTGTGGTCAGAAATATTCAAATCCAACCTCAAATACTTAGAAGGAATGTGTCCATGGGCAAATCATTTAACTTCTATTTGCCTCAATTCCTCATCTGCAAGATGGGGATACAGTGGAGAAAGAAATGGCAAACTATTTCACTATCTTTGCCAAGAAAACTCACACAGAGTCAGACATGACTGAACTAATAAACAACAATGATAGTAAGAGGAAAAGAATAGGTTACCACCCAATAAAGTAATCAAAAGATATAAACAAATAGTTTTCATAACAACTGCAAACCATAGACAACCATATGAAAGAATGTTACAAATACTAATAATAAGAAATGCAAATCAAAACAACCTTGATATTTTACACTCAGAAAACTGGAAAATGCTGGAAACATTATGGAACGATAGGAATACTAATTCCTGATAGCCAAGTTATGGATTTGTTCAATTGTTCTGGAAAAAAACTTTAAATTGTTCAAAGAAAGTAATTAAAATGTTCACACTCTTTGTCCCAGAGATCTTATCACTAGGCTAAATACCAAAGAAGTCAATGACATAAAGAAAGGTCCCAAATATATAAAAATATTTATAATAACATGTCTTATAGTAGCAATGAATTGAAAACAAAGAAAAGGTCCATCAACTGGAGAATGGCCAGACAAATTATGGCACAAGAAAGTAAAGGAATATTGCTGGGCTAAAAGAAATGACAGATATGACCAATACAAATAGACATGGGAAAACTTATCTGAGCAAAGTGAGTTAAACAAATATACAAAATGATCATAATAATTTAAATGGAGAAACAAAAATGAAACAATTGAGATGAGATGATTTGAAGGCAGCTAGATAGCTCAGTGGATTAAGAGCCAAGCCTATAGACAGGAGGTCCTGGGTTCAGATCTTGTCTCGGATACTTCCTATGTGACCTTGGGTAAGTCACATAACCCCCATTGCCTAGCCCTCAGTGCTCTTCTGCCTTGAAACAAATACATAGTATTGATTCTAAGAAAGAAGGTAAAAGTTTAAAAAAAAGAAGGAAATGGAAAGGAATGATGTAAAATCATAATGACCCACCCTTTTCCTCAAAGAAGGGATATAAGAAAATTGATGGCTGTCTTCTTTGCTAAGGTGAGAAACTAGGATGTGTGAAAATACAGATGTCATGATTTTTTAATGTATTCATTATTTTTGCTGAACTCATTCCCCGCCTCTCTTTTTAATTTTTTTTTTGTTATGAAATCACTTTCTAGTAGGGGAAGGGAAAGGAACAAATTAGGAAATGTAAATGATTTGAAAACAAAAGAGAAAAATAAAACCATTCTAGAATCTTTGCCAAAAAAAAAACTCATATGGGTTCACAAAGGGTTAGCCACAACTAAATGACATAACAGCAGTTGGCAAATATGGACAGGGAGGGCAATGCCAATTCTCTTTCCCTAAAATCACCTTGACAATTTTTATCTAATCCACAAAATTTACATTTATCCTACTCATGGCAGATTCCCTTCAACATTGTGGTATTCTTTGTCTTTGGGATCTCCTACCTCAGTTAATCAGTCAACAAGTCTTCATTAAATACTGTATACCAAAGACTATGCTAGGCAATGGGGATACAAAGATAAAAGTGAAGCAATATCTGCCCTCAAGAAGCTTATATTCCAACAGAGGAGACATGTAGACATATAGGTGTATATAAAATAGATGACAGCCCCTTAAATATCTGAAGACAACTATCATGCCCCATACTCAGTCTTCTCTTCCCCAGGCTAAATATCCTCAGTATCTTCAACTTGTATGGCATGGCTTCTAGTTTTTCATTTTCTTGGTTGCCTTCTTCTGGATAACCTCTAGTTTATCAATGTGCTTCTTAAAATATAGCATTCAGAATTAAACATATTAAATTAAATTTAAATTTAATAATAAATTTTTATACATTGAAA
>NW_025391631.1:0-1657 GCF_016433145.1 Gracilinanus agilis | reverse complement strand
TTGGGAATTTATTTACCAAGACAAACACAGGAATTATATGGAAACAACTACAAAATACTTTTCACACAATTAAATTTAGATCTAAACAATTGGAAAACCATGAATTGCTCATGGGTAGGACAAGCTAATAGAATAAAAATGACATTTCTACTGAAATTAATTTACTGACTTAGTGCCAAACTTATCCAGCTTTTTTCAAGTTTTCAAGAGTTTTCAAAGCTTATAAGAAACATTTTTATACGATTAGAAAAAAATTATAACAGTTCATTTGGAAGAAAAAAACATCAAGAATATCAAGGAAACTAATGATAAAAATTTAAAGACTGGTGGTCTAACAATACCAGATCTTAAACTGTACCATGAAGCAGTAAACATAAAATCAATCTGCTATTGGCTAAGAAAAAGAAGGATTAGTGCATCAAAGGAATAGAGTTGGGATAAATGATCTCAGTAAGCCAGTATTCCATAAACCCAAAGATCTGAGCTTTCACAACAAGGACTATTTGACAAAAACTGCTGGGAAAACTGGAAAATAGTATGGAAAAAATTAGGTTGAGATCAACATGTGACACCCTATAACCAAGATAATTCAAAATGGATAAAAGACTTAAATATCAAGAGTGAAATCATAAACAAGGAAAACATAGAATAGTTGACAGATCTATGCAAAAGGAAGGCATTTAAGACCAAACAAGAGATAGAGAACATTACAAAATATAAAATGAATCACTTGATTATATTAAATTAAAATGGGGTCATATAAACAAAACCAATGCAACCAAAACTAGAAGGAAAGCATCAAACTGGGAAAAAAATTTTTTTAAGACAACACTCTCTAACAAAGGTCTTATATCCCAAATATATAAGGAAAGAAGTCAACTGTACAAGAATTCAAGCCATTCCCCAATTGAAAAATGTTCAAGGGACATGAATAGGCAGATAAAGAATCAATAAGCATATGAAAAAGTATTTCAAATCTCTCCTAATGAAAGTACAAATCAAAACAATTCTGAGGTACCAACTCCCAACTAGCAGATTGGCCAATATAAAAGTAAAGGAAAATAATAAATGTTAGAGGGCATGTGGTAAAATTGGGACACTAATACATTGTTGGAAGAGCTGTGAATTGATCCAACCATTCTGGAAATTAATGTAGATTTATGCCCAAAGGCCTTTAAAAGACTGCATGCCCTCTTATCCAGCTATAATACTACTTGGTTTTTAGCCCAAATAGGTAATAATGAAAACTACTCGTAAAAAACTTTTTTCAAAGTGGCAAAAAATTGGAAAATGAGAGGGTGTCTCTTGATTGGGGAAAGGCTGAACAAATTTTGTTATATGATGGTGATGGAATACTTTTGTTCTACAAGAACAGATGATCTGGAGGCTTTGCATATGAACTGGGAGACCTCATTGAACTGCTGCAGAGTGAAATGAGCAGAACCAGCAGAATATTGTACACAGAAAGTAAAATACTGTGGGAAAATCCAATGGAATGGACTTTTCTAGTAGTAGCAATGCAATACTCCAAGACACTCTTGAAGGACTTATATAAAAGAATGCTATCCACCCTGAAAGAACTATGGGAAGAGAAATGAAAAAAAAAATGACATCCCTTACCACATGCCTAAATGGGAATGTGTTTTGGGGATTAGGG
>NW_025391630.1:3117-3840 GCF_016433145.1 Gracilinanus agilis | reverse complement strand
TATTTAACTCTTTTAGGAGTAATTTCACGGGGAATTATATAAAATCTTAGAAGAAAATGTATGTTTTGTAATCTATAATGTAAAGTTTAAATTCTTTTGAGAATAATTTCAGGATAAGGATCTTGCCATCTCCCCAGAATCCAGATGACGAACTTGTTTTGGTGAAGACACCATGAAGATGTCTGAAAAGCCTTCACTGTACCATGAAGACCAAAAATTGAACTTTGGGGTGCAGTTGATTGAACTATGGGGAGTTGAAATTGAGTTGTATGTATTGTTTTAAATTGTACACTGTTGTGCCAGTGGGGGACAGCCCCCCAAATTGGTTTTTTGTCAATGCGTCTAATTTTAACCATTTGTTCATCTATTTCTTTTATCCCCAAAATTCCTGAAAAATTTAGAAGTTGCTATTTTTACAGGTCCAGCGAAGAAAAAAGGACTAACCTTTTTTTTTGCCGGACCTCACGGGGAATTGTAAAAAGTAATTAGGGAAATGTATCAAAACTACATTTCCCGTGATCCAACATGGTCCAACTGGTTTCCGTTTCCGACGTCTTGACGCAGGGGAGCGCTTAAATCTCGTGGGTTAGGAGGGAGTGGTCTCTTTTGCGAGTAGGCGATGGCGAGGAAACAGGAAACAAAATGGAGGAGGCGGCAGTTTTGAATGCTTACAAGCGCGTGGTCTAATGATTTTATCTATCAACATGGCTTTAATTAAAATAC
>NW_025391630.1:0-3107 GCF_016433145.1 Gracilinanus agilis | reverse complement strand
TTATCTATCAACATGGCTTTAATTAAAATACTAATTTATATATTTATGGCAGCCCTTATCATTTTTCATTCTTACAATTTGGCGACCACGAAGGTCGAAATTCGAACTCTAAATCTTCCAGATAGCCTAACGATAGCCATGCCTGCTTTTTGGCCATCTGGCTCAGCTCTTTTGAGCACTTTTTTAAAAAAGGAAAGTGACTTTCCTTGCCATGCTTTTGCTAAATGCAAGAGCACGTTTTTGCCTCCAGTGGGACTCAGCCGGCCAGTCCAGCCCAAGCCACCTTGGGCGGGAGGTCAGGCCAGCCGATTCGGGCTTTTAGCTTTAAACTAAAATGCCGGAGCCCAGACAGTGTGTCTCTGCCGCTACTCTCTGCTGCTGATCTCCATTCCTACTGGCTATCTCCTGACTTGATCTCCATTCCTGCCGCGCCGAAAGCCTACAAGCCTGCCAGCGTTCCAGTCCCTGTGATCCCCGATCCTGGCTGCTGATCCTGCTAATTCCAGCCTAGAACCCCGAGCCCCAACAGCGATGACCTGCCACCTTTGCTGAGATCGAGACCTCCAGAGACTGCTTCAGCTCTGATGCAAACCATTTGGGTAGTATATTCCCCTTTTTCCCTATTTCTAGCCTTCCACGTGTTTCTCTAAAGACCTAATTAGGCAACAACCCACACAGACTCTACACGTGGGTAGTTTTCCTGAGCTTTTCTCCACTAACCCCGAGCCATGTGGACGACACTACGTGGACCTATCGGCCGAACGGCCTATTCAGACTTTCTTGTGATTAAAAAACTGAACTCAGGGGAAGAACTTTGAACTTTAAAAAAAAAAAAAAAAAAAAAAAAAAAAAAAAAAAAAAAACCTTAAACTCAGCAGAACTCAATCAAAAGAACCTTAAATTGAAATCAGGGGTGAACTTTTAAAACCTCGGAACTGAATGAGCTTTATTTCTGTTTTAAAGAGACTGTATCTTACTGTATTTTGTTAATTACTTTTGTAAATTAATCTTGCTTATTTCGTTGATTTTCCTGTTGCGCTGAATCATTTTACACTAATGAAGTTTCTGCTTATGATGTTATTATATTTCCTAATTTACCTAAAGCTTACTGTATCAAAAGCAATGCGGTTATATGTACCACCTATGAACATCTTATAGAGCACATGTCTTTAAAATTTATTCTGTCTTGGTAATTGCAAAGAACCTTGAAAGTTTCCATGCTTTAAATATTACCTTGTAATTTTACAAGAGATATTTTTTAACTTTTACTTTAAATCCTTAAGAATTGTTGTCTTAAAGGATAAAGCTTTTCTATATTTTATTATAAGAGATATTATTGCCTTAAATGGGTAGAAGCATTCCTATCCAGGATTTTAAAAACAGGAAGCCAAGGAGCTCCTGTATATTCTTATCTGAGGATGATTATACCAGAAGGTTTCTTTTTTAAATATCACATTTTGCTATGGAAGCAATAACAGCATTTGCCAAGGGTTAAAAGTTGTAACAAGTATATGATTTTGAACATCACTGTTTATTGTTTTAAAATGTGCTATTGGAAATAATGGTACTCTATTTGAATGTGCATTGTGAATCTGCTATTTGTAAAACCCACTTTCTCCAACAGAAAACCTCATTTTTGGGTAACAACCCTTCTAGTTCTAAGCTATATATATATTTTTGATTTTTAAAACATTTTTTTTTAATGAGAGAAATTGATTTTCCCTTTTTCTCATCTTGTACTGGAAGTACATATATAATCATTATTTATCCTTTTTCTGATTCTACAGCAAATACCTGAGCCTATAGGACTGTGATTTAAATGCCTCTCTGATTCCAGAAGGGAATATGAAAGCCGTTAATAGTGCTAAAGAAAGCACATGGTCAGAGACTTGACTGACTAAGATCTGCATAATAGCAGTTCTATGCCAATACTTTAGGGCGTGGAAATCGGGTTTTGAGTCCTGGAGTCCCAGTCTTTTCTAAAACTTTAGAGGACGTGGGTCCCCTCGACTTAGATTCCTAGAAAGCACCTAAGATTGGTTATTTACTTGGCTTACTTCCCTAAAAAGCTGATGATAAGTCAGATCAGAGAGAGACATTTTCCTTAAGTCCTGGCCCTGAATGGGTAATTGCACACTGCGGAATTCACTTTAATTAGACCTTCATTCAAAGGTCTAAGTTTATTTTCCCTAGATTTTTGCACATTTTACATTTACAAGTTAATGTTTTCTTCTTTTTTCTTGAATTTTATTCTTTGTATTTTGCCATCCTTAGCTGACCTGAGATACCCTTTTTTTTTAGAAAAAAGGTGTGTTTAAGAATTACCTCACGGGGATATCTGTTCAGTTTTTTAAAATTCGATAATGTAAAAATATATGTATATTTATTTAACTCTTTTAGGAGTAATTTCACGGGGAATTATATAAAATCTTAGAAGAAAATGTATGTTTTGTAATCTATAATGTAAAGTTTAAATTCTTTTGAGAATAATTTCAGGATAAGGATCTTGCCATCTCCCCAGAATCCAGATGACGAACTTGTTTTGGTGAAGACACCATGAAGATGTCTGAAAAGCCTTCACTGTACCATGAAGACCAAAAATTGAACTTTGGGGTGCAGTTGATTGAACTATGGGGAGTTGAAATTGAGTTGTATGTATTGTTTTAAATTGTACACTGTTGTGCCAGTGGGGGACAGCCCCCCAAATTGGTTTTTTGTCAATGCGTCTAATTTTAACCATTTGTTCATCTATTTCTTTTATCCCCAAAATTCCTGAAAAATTTAGAAGTTGCTATTTTTACAGGTCCAGCGAAGAAAAAAGGACTAACCTTTTTTTTTGCCGGACCTCACGGGGAATTGTAAAAAGTAATTAGGGAAATGTATCAAAACTACATTTCCCGTGATCCAACATGGTCCAACTGGTTTCCGTTTCCGACGTCTTGACGCAGGGGAGCGCTTAAATCTCGTGGGTTAGGAGGGAGTGGTCTCTTTTGCGAGTAGGCGATGGCGAGGAAACAGGAAACAAAATGGAGGAGGCGGCAGTTTTGAATGCTTACAAGCGCGTGGTCTAATGATTTTATCTATCAACATGGCTTTAATTAAAATAC
>NW_025391629.1:0-2263 GCF_016433145.1 Gracilinanus agilis | reverse complement strand
TTGGTAGTTTGATAGGTATGGCACTAAATAGGTAAATTAATTTGGGTAGAATGGTCGTTTTTATTATGTTTTCTCATCCTACCCATGAGGAATCAATGTTTTTCCAATTGTTTAGATCTAGTTTTAATTGTTTGGAAAGTGTTTTATAGTTGTGTTCGTATTATTCCTGTGTTTGTTTTGAGAGATAGATTCCTAAGTATTTTATATTGTCTAGGGTGATTTTAAATCGTGTTTCACTTTCTACCTCTGGCTGCTGTGATGTTTTGGAGATATATAGAAATGCTGATGATTTATATGCATTTATTTTGTATCCTGCAACTTTACTAAAGTTGTTGATTATTTCTACTAGCTTTTTAGTTGATTCTCTAGGTTTTTTTAAGTAGACCCCATATCATCTGCAAAGAGTGATAGCTTAGTCTCCTCATTGCCTATTTCAATACCTTCAATTTCTTTTTCATCTCTAATTGCTACTGTTAGTGTTTTGAGTACAATGTTACATAATAGAGGTGATAGTGGGCATCCTTGCTTCATGCCTGATCTTATTGGAAAGGCTTTTAATTTATCCCCATTGCATATGATGCTCGTTGATGATTTTAGATACATACTGTTTATTACTTTTAGGAAAGGTCCTTCTATTGCTCTACTTTCTAGTGTTTTCAATAGGAATGGGTGTTGTATTTTGTCAAAGGCTTTTTCAGCATCTATTGAGATAATCATGTGGTTTTTGTTGGTTTGCTTGTTGATGTGGTCAATTATGTGAATGGTTTTCCTGATCTTGAACCATCCTTGCATTCCTGGTATAAATCCCACATGATCATAATGAAAAACCCTAATGATCACTTGCTGGAGCCTTTTGCTAGTATTCTGTTTAAGATTTTTGCATCATAGTTCAATAAGGAGATTGGAATGTAGTTTTCTTACTCTGTCTTTGATCTACCTGGCTTTGGTATGCATACCATATGTTTTCATAAAAGGAGTTTGGTAGAACTCTTTCTTTTCTTATTATGTCAAATAGTTTCTATAGTATTGAAATTAGTTTTTTTTGAAGGTTTGATAGAATTCAGTTGTGAATCCATCTGGTCCTGGGGATTTTTTCTTAGGGAGATTTTGATAGCTCTTTCAGTTTCTTTTTCGGGTATGGGATTATTTAAGTATTCTATTTCTTTTACTGTTAATCTAGGAAATTTTTGTTTTTGTAAATATTCATCCATCTCACCTACGGTGCTATATTTGTTGCCATATAATTGCGCAAAATAGTTTTTAATGATGGCCTTGATATCCTCTTCATCTTTGGTACTGATGATTTGGTCTCCTTCTTTCCTTTTTTTAATTAGATTGACCAGTATTTTGTTATTTTTGTTTGTTTTTTCAAACCAGTCTTATTTATTAATTAAATAGTTGTTTTACTTTCAATTTTATTGATTTCTCCATGAATTTTTATAATCTCTAATTTGGTCTTTAACTGGGGTTTTTTAATTTGTGCCCTTTCTAGTTTTTTTATATGCATGCCCAGTTAATTGTTCTTTGCCCTCTCTAATTTGTAAATATATGCACTCAGGGATATAAATTTCCCCATGAGTGCTGCCTTAGCTGCATCCCACAGCGTTTGGTAGGATGTCTCATCATTGTAATTCTCTTCAATGAAGTTATTGATTATTTCTATGATTTCTTCTTTAACTATCTAGTTTTGCAGAATCATATTATTTAATTTCCAATAAGTTTTTTATTTGCCTGTCCATGTACCCTTACTGATTATTATTTTTATTGCATTATGATCTGAAAGGTTTAAATTTATTATTTCTGTTCTTTTGCATTGGTTTGCTATGTTTCTATGCCCTATTACAGGTTCAGTCTTTGTGAATGTACCATGTGCAGCTGAAAAGAAGGTGTATTCCATTTTGTTCCTATTTATTTTTCTCCACATATCTATTAAATCAAATTTTTCTAGGATTTCATTCACCTCTCTTATCTCTTTCTTATTTATTTTTTGGTTTGATTTATCTATATCTGAAGGAGGAATATTTAGGTCTCACACTAGTATAGTTTTACTATCCATTTCCTCCTTGAGCTCTGCCAGTTTCTTCTTTAGGAATTTGGATGCTATACCATTTGGTGCATATGTGTTGAGTACTGTTATTTCTTCATTATCTATACTGCCTTTTATCAGGAAGTAATTACCTTCCCTGTCTCTTATAATCAGATCTATTTTTACTTTCACTTTGTCAGAAAACATGATTGCCACTCCTGCCTTCTTTTTCTAAGT
>NW_025391628.1:4924-7596 GCF_016433145.1 Gracilinanus agilis | reverse complement strand
TATAAGGACCAGGAAAGTTATCCTGAAGGGGGTGGCCATGGAGCTACCTTGAAGGGCAGTAAATATTTTTTTGTGATAATAGGGGAGAAGGTAGAGCCTGAGCTCTTCTCGCCTATCACCCAACTCTCACTTGTGGCTCCAAGTAGCTAGAGCAGGGGTTAGCAACATATGGCTCTCGAGCCATATCTGGCTCCACCTCCCAACTTGCCAGTCCCAGCAGAGCCCCAGGATATGCCACAGGGGGCCCTTCAGCCCCCACCCCATATTCCAGTGCCTTCAGCCTCCATCTTCCTCCTTCCAAACTCGTTTATGGCTCTCACGACCAAAAATGTTGCTGACCCCTGAAAGAGCATGCTCAGCAGCCACACCCAGTAAACCATCTGAGCAGATGAGCTAAACCAAGTTGGGGGTAACCAAAAGGGCTCAAAGCTGTCAGTGAGTTAGATAGGGTGACTACCCCAAGCTCATGAAGACTTCCCCCAGTAGAATGGGTGGGCAAGAACAATCTGCTCCAATAGCTGTGAAAACTTCTGAAGCATGTGCTGTGGAGCCCTTAGGGCTCAGCCAGACATTGAAGACACCAAATTCATCCACCACATTGCATTCTGGGCCATCCCCAACCATCCTGGCTCATGTTTTGCCACTGTTTAAGGACTCTGGAAGAAGGAGTGAAGGTGATGACTTAATGCAATTCTGCCTCACTTAAAGCCAATTCAAAAGCAAGTCAAGACAGATCTCTGTGGTGTTCTTGGGCCACTCTGGAAATGAAGGATGAATGACAGTGACAAAATAGGTAAAAGAGTAACTAACCACCATACTAAGATTTGGGTTTATTTAGTGGATGGGGGGAGGGGCAAAAGAAGTAATGGACAGTAGAAGACATTTAAGTACATCCTTAAAGAATGTGGAAATGATGTTTTGGATGTGGCCTTCAGGAGAATCTGAACTTCTTTATCCTTGAAGGAGGACTTGGGGTGCTGGACTTTCTCACTACTCTGCCCAAGTGCCATATCCCAGAAATATGCTTGATCCCATCCTGATTACAAAAGTCCATCTTGACTTTAATGAATGAATAAAAATGTACTTAAGTGCTTACTTTATTCAAAACCAAGTGCTAAATCTTGGGTAATCAAATGGAAAAGTGAGATAGTCTCTGCTCTCAAGGAGCTCACATTCTAATAGGGTTTGGGATAGAGATAGGAGGTTTCATCTAGGGTACAGCAGCCAGACATATGAGAGTGAATCTTCTTTAGAATTATTTCTATTGATAAAACTATACTCATTTCTGATGTTGAGTCATTTGATGATGCCAAAGACTTATAAATTGAGAACTTCATTTTTCAGGTCTTCAATACTTATGGCTAAAAGAAGCATAAGCATCTTTCTTAAAATATTCTTATTTTTCATCTTAGAATCAATACTATATATTGGTTTTATGGTAGAAGGGTGGTAAGAGCTAAGCAATGGGGGTTAATGATTTACCCAGGGACACACAGCTAGGAAGAGTCCAAGGTCAGATTGAACCCAGGACCTCCCATCTCTAGGCCTGGCTCTCAATCCATGGAGCCACCTGAATATAAACATCTCGAGGACAAAAATTATGCCTTATATTTCTGTATCTTTCAAACAGTCCATCCTAAGGCTAGACACATCACAGGTACACAGTAAATACTTGTGAATAATTGGAAAATTGAGAATAGAGAGAAGACACAATAAGACCCTCCCCTCCCCCAAAGTTGCTGTCATTATATTACTAGAAGGAAAGGGAAGAGTATTGGGTATCAAGTTCTACTCCAAATGTACATAAGCATGATCTGAAGGATTAATTTACTCTCTTCTTCCTTCCATCTCTGCCTGGATCTCAAGGAATTAAAGTTGTTTTATTTTTAAGCCCAAGTTCTTCCTAGAGCTACCTTATTTCCCTATACATCTAGTCATAGCAGGAGCTCCTAGGCCACACATTGCCCAGAGTCTAACCCAAGGGGCATCCCAGCTCAAGCTCAGCTTCCCTTCCCCCAAAGAGAGGACCTCTGAGGTCCCATCTCCTTTACTAATCACTCTTTATGATGTGAGATCAGATGGGAGATTCCTACAAAGGGTCAAATGAGGTGGCATTCATTACTGGGGATTTCCAAGCCAAATCCAGGGACTTTTGAGATCTTCAAGATAATCTGGGGTCATCTTTCCTTTGTAATCCATATTCCAAAGAGTCACAGACAGTATATCTGTCCACAAGGAGGGTCTGAGCTAAGCCTTTGGAGCCATCTCCCTTCCATGTTGCCTCCATTCAGGTCACTGTTTCTAACTTCTCCCCTCTTCCCCCTGCCCCCAGAACTTAAGGCAGTCTCGGGAATGCTGAGCTCAGAAAGATGTGATTTTATTTTGTGTTGGCCAGAATGTTGCCTCTACAACACTAGGCAACCATCACAACATCATGGTGCTCCACCTCCTCCTTCTGTAGTACCACTTTTTCTGTTGTCTTCCTTCATTAGAATGCTAGCTGCTTGAGAGTAGATACTTGCTTGTGTTTGATTTCCACTGCTTGGTACAATGCCTGGAACATAAATGCCAAATAAAAGTTCTATCTATCTACCAGTCTGTCTATCTATCTGTCTGTCTATCTATCTATCTATCTATCTATCTATCTATCTATCTATCTATCTATCTATCTA
>NW_025391628.1:0-4919 GCF_016433145.1 Gracilinanus agilis | reverse complement strand
TCTGTCTATCTATCTATCTATCTATCTATCTATCTATCTATCTATCTATCTACTTACCTACCCATCTATGTATCTATGTATCTATGTATCTATCTATCCTCTCTGTCTATATCTGTCTATTGATCTATTTGTCTATCTGTCTATCTGCTTTTCTCTATCTGTGTCTGTCTATATCTGTCTGTCTTTCTGTCTAAATTTACTTGTCTCAATAGGCTGAGAGTCTGTTGCTCTGTGAAATCCTAAATTCTAGACTCCCTGCCCCCAACCTCCCCTGGCAAAGGGACAATTCTCTCTTCTCCTAGGCCTGCCAGGAAATGATCCGGAATGGAGAGCTAGGGAGATCCCACCTGATGTCACATCTAAGCCAAACTCATTCACATACACATGCACAGAAAGACACATATACATCTATAAATTTGTCCTCAGATGTACTTAACTTACATAGATGTGTATATATATATATGTATGTATGTATATATGTGTCTGTAGTTCTATATATAGTGTTATATATATATTTGTATGTGTGTCTATGGATACTAAGTGGTGCAATGGATAGAGTACTAAGCATGGATTCAGGAAGAATTCTTCCCGAGTTCAAATCTGCCCTTAGACATTTGCTAGATGTATAACTCTGGACAAACTTTGTTTGCCTTAGTTTGCTCATCTGTAAAATAAGCTGGAGAAGAGGTAGTTAGGTGTCTCAGTGGTGGGAGAGCCAAGCCTGAGATGAGATGTCCCAAGTTCAAATCTGGCTTCAGACACTTCCTAGTTATGTGACACTGGGTAAGTGACTTAACTTCAATGGCCTAGCCCTTACCCTTCTTCTGCCTCAAAATCAGTACTTATTATTTCTAAGACAGAAGGTGAGGGCTTTAAAAAAAAAAAAAAAAAGCAAATGGCAAGGCAGTCCAGTATCTTTGCCAAGAAAACCCAAAGGGCGGGGCAGCTGGGTGGCTCAGTGAATTAAGAACCAGGCTTAGAGATGGGTGGTCCTTGGTTCAAATCTGGCCTCAGACACTTCCTAGTGTGTGACCCTGGATAAGTCACTTGACCCTCATTGCCTAGCCCTTATTGCTCTTGTGCCTTGGAACCAATACACAGTATTAATTCTAAGACAGAAGGTAAGGGTTAAAAAAAAAAAAAAAGAAAAGAAAACCCAAAGGGAGTCATAAAGTGTCAGACACAATTCAACAACAACAAATATATATTTAGGTATGTGAATATATACACATGCAGATAAGTATATACATATTGTATATGTACATATATTCACATGTATATATGTATATGGGTATACATATTTTGTATTGCATGTGCATGTGTATACATATGTGTATGTATTGTATAGATGCATTGGGTGGGCATGTTTATATACACATCTATGTATTGGGTATCTACGTGTGTACATAGGTATGCATGTATTGTTCCCAAAGCGTATGAGTATGAATATCCACCAGCACACTCATTCACCTTTAAATTATCCATCATACAAATCGCCAGGCTTGGCTACACTAGCGAGGGATGGAGAGATTTTGGAGGATAGAGGGAGAAGCCTCTCCTGCTGGACTGAGAGTTACCGGATTCCCATGCACAAGATGACCTCCAGGTTTTCTTCCCCAAGTCTCTCTGCCCCTTCTGGGTATGGTCAGCCTGGAGCTACGTGTAAATATATCCAAGCATGCATTGAGGTACCTCCTTCAGCGGCAGTCTGGCCCAACATTGGCAAAGCCAGGGGGAAAAGACCAACAAGGCCTGTGCTATCTGGAGTAGGTTAGTAAAGGAAACCAGTTCATATAATTTATGCCAGTTGGAGATACTCTGTAAGCACAGCAATCTAATGATTAAGGGTGCTTTGGAATCCTTTGTGAAAAAGTGCTCTGCTGGGCGTGGGAGGGGAAGCTGCTCCATGAACTGGTCCCCAGGCCTCCGTAGTCTAGTCACCCACCTGGAACTCGGTTGACCCTCTGGCTGACCTGAACAGAGCCATGCAGGGAATCTAGCTCCCTCCCCAGGGGGCCATCAGAGCTAATGTTTAACTCCCCACTCCCGTCATCTGGTTCAGCACTTTAGCCCCAGTTTCCGAAGAACAGCCCTACCCAGCCCTGCCCTATTATACACTGTTCTATCCAGGGTAAGAATCCCCTAGAAGACAGTGGAGTATGGACCTATTGCTTCTGTGAAGAATGCAGAAGGGGCTACAATCATCAAAACCCTTAGACCTCTTGCTCAGGGTTATAGATATCCAGTCTGCCCTGGGATGATTATCCTACTCTGGGCCCTCTCCACCCACCAGCAAAGATGGCACACTAGCTGGTGAGCCATGGTTAACAAAAGAATGAACTCAGGGGGCAGGTAGGTGACTCAATGGATAGAAAGCTTGGCCTGGAGAGAGAAGGTCAGGGGTTCAAATCTGAACTCAGATGCTTCCCAATTGTGTGACCCTGTGCCAGTCACTTGACCCCAATTACCTATCCCTTATCTTTCTTCTGACTTGGAACCAATACTTAGTATCCATTCTAAGACAAAAGGTAAGGATTTAAAAATAACAAGAGAGCAAGCTCCTTGAGCAGCTTCCACTTATTCTCCACACCTTTATTAAGAATAAAGACACAAGCTAGACTTGTTCACACATTACTTACATGTCCTTTATAGGTTATACTTTTTCTATCAAGGAACAGAGGGATTCCTGGACTTCACACCCTTCCTTCCTCTCTTCCTAACCCCCCAAGAGGTCCAGGAAGTGTACCAGAGAGGGTCTGTATTTGGAATTAGCCCTTCCTTGGTTTGAATCCCAGTTCTGCCACCTATGTGAGCTTAGGCAAGTCACCTCTCTGGGAATTCAACTAGATTAGACTGTCTCTCTGGGCCTTAACAACTCTGGATCTGGGATTCTCTTTTGTGTACTGTGCCTAGAAAAACTACTGATCGAAGCCTGGTTTTGATTGATTCTGTCTTTCATGCCCAGGTTTGCTCAGTCCTGGTATGGGTAAAAGATTTCTTGCCAGGAAGGGGAGGGCTCTCTGCTTTGTATTCATGATTTGATTTGATACCTAAGTAGATGTTTGATGACTGTTAGTGAGAAATGGATAAAAGAGAACAGATATGCAGTCAGAGAATTCATCCAATCTAGAAGTCATTCAATCTCTGTCTCCACTCAGGGTTCAGATAAATCATCTCGTGAAGATATCAGTCCTACCCCTAAGGAACTCCTGGATAGCAATTCTCTCCTTTCTCCCTCTCTCAATATTTCCAGGTCTTTGAGGCAGCTGAGTGGCTCAGTGGATTGAGAGCCAGGCCTAGAGATGGGAGGTCTTAGATTCAAATCTGGTCTGAGACACTTCCCAGCTGTGTGACTCTGGGCAAGTCACTTAACCCCCATTGCCTAGCCCTTACCGCTCTTCTGCCTTGGAGCCAATACATAGTATTGACTCCAAGATGCAAGGTAAGGGTTTAAAAAAGAAAAAAAACACATTTCCAGGTCTTCCTTTTTTTAAAACCCTTACCTTCCATCTTAGAATCAATACTGTATATTAGTTCCAAGGCAGAAGAGTGGTAAGGGCTAGGCAGTGGGGGTTAAGTGACTTGCCCAGGGTCACCCAGCTAGGAAGTGTCTGAGGCCAGATTTGAATCTAAGACCTCCCATCTCTAGGCCTGGCTCTCAATCCACTGAGCCACCCAGCTGCCCCCTCTAATTTCTTCCTTAAAAGATTGCAAGTTCTTTGAAGGCAGAGAATATTTTCTTTTCGCCTTTGTGTTTCTAGGGCCTAGTAGAGATCCTGGCTCATAGTAAGTACTTCATAAATATCTGTAGCTTGATTGTCTAACTGGAATTGCTCTCTGGCGCAATGAAGACCCATCTGATCATCTTTGTTCTTCCTCTGGGGATATTCCACAACGTATTTAATTTTGCAGACTCTTGTCCAATACCTTTTACTTGCCAGGCATTGTACTAGGTGCTGGCATGCCAAAACAAAACAGCAAAAGCAGTCCTTGTCCTCAAGGAGCTTCCATTCAATGGACAGATTCACTACAATCCAGCTGGGAGCCAGGAAGTGAGAGCAGATGACCTCAGGAATACCTCTCGATGGGGCCCTGCTGGTTGAGATTCTCAGAGGTTTAGGCTGAGAGCGCTGTTTCCATTTGTCTGTTTGAGTTGGCTTCTCCCTCAGCCCCTCCCTGCCTCCCACAGCCCAAGGCCGGGGTGCCTTGTGTTTACCAGGTGTTTGCCTTAACTCCAACCCACTGGTTGGCCTCATAGCCTTTGTACAGCAGGGTGGAGGCTGCAATCTGCCAGGGTCCCCCGATTAATGGGCTAGACTGGCAGGGCTGAGATTTGGCTTTCGTGTTTGGGGCTGGGCCCTATAAAAAAGGGCAGGACCTAGGGAAGAAGCAAAGGTAGTATAGGAGAGCACTATTCCCTGGGCTCGGGCCAGCAGGGTGGGTCTCAATGGGGAGGGGTGGGTTTCTGTGGCTGGCTGGGCAGAGGGCCCAACCCCCATCCTCTGTGGGGTTTACCAAGCTCAGCAGGTTCTCCAGCTTCTTCCTCTGTGGGCATATGTATGGTTTTGTGTGTGAGAGAGACGGAGAGATAGAGACAGGGAATGATGCAGAGTGATAGAGAGGGTGGGGTACAGGGAGAGAGAGAAAGAGACAGAGAGAGAATGTTGGAAGAGGCCTCTTTATAGATAGCCCAGGCCCAGCCCAGTGAGTTGCCTGGGTCATGTCATGAGCTTTAAGAGAGAGAAATGACTTTCCCATAATAGTCCAAGCCTGTCTTCAGAGACCCATGGAAAGTGTCCACCATTGAATAAGGAAGGATTTTCCCTCAGGCCCTAGGGGTACAGACCCCACTGCCTCTCTGGGGGATCCTGGCCTCGTTCAGCCAACGGTCTTCACAGGAGCACACACTTAGCTGCCTT
>NW_025391627.1:0-1218 GCF_016433145.1 Gracilinanus agilis | reverse complement strand
CTCTATGGGAGAAGGGATGGAAAGGAGGGTATAGGGCAAAAGTTGTGGTCAGAGTGGAGGGGGCAGCATGAAGATCTGGACTAACCCCCAGTATCAGGTGAGGCAGCCATCAGAACAGGAGAGAAACCCTTCCCAAATGCACCTCTGAAATGGAGGGCACCTTGTCTCAATACTCACATCCCTTCTTCCTTCCAGTCTACAGTGATGGTTCTACGCAACATGGTGGATCCCAAAGACATTGATGATGATCTAGAGGGAGAAGTGACAGAAGAATGTGGCAAATTTGGAGCTGTCAACCGTGTCATCATCTACCAAGAGAAGCAGGGTGAAGAAGAGGACGCTGAAATGATCGTCAAAATCTTCGTGGAATTCTCCATGGCCTCAGAGACACACAAGGCTATCCAGGCTCTCAATGGGCGTTGGTTTGCTGGCAGAAAGGTGGTGGCTGAGGTCTATGACCAAGAGCGCTTTGACAATAGCGACTTGTCTGCGTGACCTCGGCCCTTCTCCTCCCTAACTTCTCATAGACTTGATCTTCCTCTTCTTGTCTCTCCCCTCCAGTTTGTGTAGAAAGTTATATGACGCTCTCCCTGAGAGGCCGAATTCAGCTCCTGCCTGGCCTTTTTGTGTAGTTTGGATAAAAGTACGGATGCTGCTGGCCCCCTGTACACACTGTGTGTGAGATCAAGGGAGGGCTTGCTGGCCCTCCCCAACTCTCCATGGACTTTGATCTTCCAGGGTGGCCTCCTAGGTTTTGGCAAGAGCTTTCTGGCCCTTGTGGTGCTTTGAGGGGCCATTTAGCCTCACCCTTCTTGTCAATTTTTTCAGTTCAAGTCTTTGCTCTGTGCTAGACTTTATTGGGGGAAAACAGGAGAAGATATGGTCTTCCCCTCAAGGACCTCATGGCTGGGTAAAAAGTGCACACACAATGAAACAGAATGATGCAAGTAGTCTCTACTCTGTTTTCTGCAGAAAGGTAAGGGACAGTCCCTTTGTGGCTGGGCCAGCCCTATCAGGCCTGTGGTTTAAATAAAAAAATGAGTCATACACATCTTAAGTGGGCAGCTGTTCTGGTCAATACATTTCAAAGGAAAGTTCTACAGAAGAAGATTCAGGTCACATGAAGTCAAGGTGGATTTGGTTACTGGGGCATGGGAGCAGCATTTTAAGGGTAGAAACAGGACAGGTAGAGAAAAGGGAGAATGTTGATGAGTTGTC
>NW_025391626.1:4438-4709 GCF_016433145.1 Gracilinanus agilis | reverse complement strand
AAGATCATTCACCATGATCAGGTGGGATTTATACCAGGAATGCAAGGATGATTCAACATTAGGAAAACCATCCACATAATTGACCATATCAACAGTCTAACAAACAAAAATCACACGATCATCTCAATAGATGCTGAAAAAGCCTTTGACAAAATACAGCATCCATTCCTATTGAAAACACTGAAAAGTAAAGGAATAGAAGGACCTTTCCTAAAAATAATAAACAGTATATACCTAAAACCATCAACAAGCATCATATGCAATGGGGATA
>NW_025391626.1:0-4378 GCF_016433145.1 Gracilinanus agilis | reverse complement strand
ATATGCAATGGGGATAAATTAGAAGCCTTCCCAATAAGATCAGGAGTAAAACAAGGATGCCCATGATCACCTCTATTATTCAACATAGTTCTAGAAACCCTAGCAGTAGAAATTAGAGAAGAAAAAGAAATGGAAGGTATCAAAATAGGCAACGAGGAGACTAAGCTGTCACTCTTTGCAGATGATATGATGGTCTACTTAAAAAATCCTAGAGAATAAACTAAGAAGCTTGTAGAAATAATCAACAACTTTAGTAAAGTTGCAGGATACAAAATAAATGCACATAAATCATCAGCATTTCTATACATTTCCAACACACTAGAGCAGGAAGAAGTAGAAAGAGAAACACCATTTAAAATCACCCTAGACAATATAAAATGCTTAGGAATCAATTAACCAAAACAAACACAGCAATTATATGAAAACAACTACAAAACACTTTCCAAACAAATAAAACTGGATCTAAATAATTGGAAAGCCATTGATTACTCATGGGTAGGACGAGCTAACATAATAAAAATGACAATTCTACCCATGCTAATTTACCTATTTAGCGCCATACCTATCAAACTACCAAAAAACTTCTTTACTGAATTAGAAAAAACTATAACACATTTCATTTGGAATAATAAAAGATCCAGAATATAAAGGGAAATAGTGAAAAAAAATGTGAAGGAAGGGGGCCTAGCAGTACCAGATATTAAACTATACTATAAGGCAGCAGTCATCAAAACAATATGGTACTGGCTAAGAGACAGAAGGAAGATCAGTGCAATAAACTGGCTAAGAGACAGAGAGGAGGATCAATGGAATAGACTTGGGGTAAATGACATCAGTAAGACATTGTATGATAAACCCAAAGAGCCCAACTTTTGGGACATGAATCCACTATTTGAGAAAAACTGCTGGGAAATTTGGAAAACAATATGAGAGAGATTAGGTTTAGATCAACATCTCACACCCTACACCAAAATAAATTCAGAATGGGTGAATGACTTGAATAAAAAGAGGGAAACTATAAATAAGTTAAGTGAACACAGAATAGTATACTTGTCAGCTCTCTGGGAAAGGAAAGATTTTAAAACCAACAAGAGTTAGAGAAAATTACAAAATGTAAAATAAATAATTTTGATTATTTTAAACTAAAAAGCTTTTGTACAAACAAAAACAATGTAGTCAAAATTAGAAGGGAAACAACAATTTGGGAAAAAATCTTTACAACATAAAACTCTGACAGGGGTCTAATTACTCAAATATAAAAGGAGTTAAATCAATTGTATAAAAAATCAAGCCATTCCCCAATTGAAAAATGGGCAAGAGAACATGAATAGGCAATTTTCAGGTAAGGAAATCAAAAGTATTAATAAGTACATGAGAAAGTGTTCCAAATCTCTCATAATTAGAGAAATGAAAATCAAAACAACTCTGAGGTATCACTTCACACCTAGCAGATTGGCTAAAATGAAAGAAGCGGAGAGCAATGAATGCTAGAGGGGATGTGGCAAAATTAGGACATTATTGCATTTCTAGTGGAGTTGTGAACTGATCCAACCATTCTGGCTGGCAATTTGGAATTATGCTCAAAGGACTATAAAAAAAATGCCTGCCCTTTTATCCAGCTATACCACTGTTGGGTTTGTACCCCAAAACGATCATAAATAAACAGACTTGTATGAAAATATTTATAGCTGCGCTTTTTGTGGTGGTTAAAAACTGGAAAAGGAGGGTATGTCCTTCAATTGGGGAATGGCTGAAAAAATTGTGGTATATGCTGGTATTGGAATACTATTGTGCTAAAAGGAATAATAAACTGGAGGAATTCCAGGTGAACTGGAAAAACCTTCAGGAACTGATGCAGAGGGAAAGGAGCAGAGCCAGAAGTATATTGTACATAGAGACTGATATACTAGGTAAAATATAATGTAATGGACTTCTGTGCCAGCAGCAATGCAATGACCCATGATAGCTCTGAGGGATTTATGGTAAAGAAGACTACCCACATTCAGAGGAAGGACTGTAGGAGAGGAAACATATAAGAAAAACAACTGCTTGAACGAATGGGTTGATGTGGACATGATTGGGGAATGTAGACTTGAAACTACCACACAAATGCAATTAACAGCAATTTGGAAATAGGTCTTGATCAATTACACATGTTAAAAGCAGTAGAAATGTGCATAGGCCATGGGTGGGGGGGATGTGGGGGGTGAAGGGGAAAGTAGTAGCATGAATCATGTAACCATTTTAAAAATGAATATTAATAAATTTAAAAAAAAGAATAACCACAAAGGATTTTATTTCCTCATCTAAAAATGGCACTAAAACTAAAAAATCTTTGAATTTCACTTCTAAATTTATAACCACAATCTATGTTTATCATTTTACATGATAATTTCTTATTATATTTAGAGTTTTAAGTTATCAAGGTGTAAACAGGAGAAATCAAAAGTTTGGAGTAACTAAAGACCACAAGGTTTTAAGTCTTTCTCTAGTATGGGTTAACTAATATTTGCAGATGATAATCTTCTATAAAAGTTTGGTAAAGGTTATGGACCCCTTCTCAAAATGTTCTTAAATGATTACAACAGAATACATAGGTTTCAAAGAAAAGCATTCATATTAAAATGTAATTATCCAAAAAATATATATACATGTATATTTAAAAATTTTGTGGACCCCAGGTTTAAGAATCCTAGTTCTATAGTACTTAGAGATAATCTAGTAAGCCTTTATTTATATTTTAGCATATTTGTTTTATTATTTTAATAAGCATTTCATCTCAAGAAATACAAAGGCAAAAATACAGCTATAAGAAATATTGCTATTATAAGGATAAAAAATAATAAAGGCTGATATAATACTATATATTAGTATTTTAATTAAAGCCATGCTGATAGATAAAGTTATTAGACCATGTGCTTGTAAGAATTCAAAACCGCCACCCTCACCATTATTGTCTCCTCTCTCCTCCCGAGTCTGCTGGCCAAGAGGCCACTCCCTCCTAACCCAGGAGATTTAAACTCTTCTCTGCTTGGAGAAGTAGGTGTCCCCACACCCAAAGAACTGGAAATGGAAACCCGTTGGACCATGGGAAATGTAGTTTGATAATTTCTACGTGTCCATAGAAAATATATATACTTTTAGATGGCATCTCCCAAATTTCACTTTTACAATTCCCCATGAGGTACGGCAAAAAAATGGTTAGTCCTTTTTCTTTGCTGGACCTGTAAAAATAGACAACTTTTAAAAATTTCAGGAATTTGGGGATAAAAGAAATAGATGAACAAATTGTTAAAATTAGCCACATTTACAAAAAACCAATTTGGGGGCAGTCCCCTATTGGTATAACAGTGTACAATTAAAACAATATATACAACTCAATTTCAACTCCCCATAGTTCAATCAACTGCACTCCAAAGTTCAAATTTGGTCTTCATGGTACAGTGAAGGCTTTTCAGACATCTTCATAGTGTCTTCACCAAACAGG
Organism: Gracilinanus agilis; assembly: GCF_016433145.1. Taxonomy (NCBI): domain Eukaryota; kingdom Metazoa; phylum Chordata; class Mammalia; order Didelphimorphia; family Didelphidae; genus Gracilinanus; species Gracilinanus agilis. The sequence goes on along the minus strand of NW_025391626.1, from coordinate 891 downwards.
TTCATAGTCTGGATTCTGGGGAGATGGCAAGATCATTATCCTGAAATTATTCTCAAAAGAATTTAAACTTTACATTATAGATTACAAAACATACATTTTCTTCTAAGATTTATACAATTCCCCGTGAAATTACTCCTAAAAGAGTTAAATATACATATATTTTTACATTATCGAATTTTAAAAAGCTTAACAGATATCCCCCTAAGGTAAATCTTAAACACACCTTTTTTTCTAAAAAAGGGTACCTCAGGTCTGCTAAGGATGAGTGGTTGAGTCCTGGGGGTTGTATGAAATCAATTGGCAAAATACAAAGAATAAAATTCAAGAAAAAAGAAGAAAAAATTAACTTGTGAATGAAATGTAATATGTGCAAAAAATGTAGGGAAAATAAACTTAGACCTTTCAATGAAGGCCTAATTAAATTCAGCAGATTGCAATTACTCATTCAGGGCCAGGACTTAAGGAAAATTCTCTCTCTGATCTAGCTTATCATCAGCTTTTTAGGGAACTGAGCCAAATAAATAACCAATCTTAGGTGCTTTCTAGGAATCTAAGTTGAGGGGACCCACGTCCTCTAAAGTTTTAGAAAAGTCTGGGACTCCAGGACTCAAACCCCAATTTCCAAGCCCTAAAGTATTGGCATAGAACTGCTGCAATTTTGCAGACCTTAGTCAAGTCTCTGACCATGTGCTTTCTTTAGCACTATTAACGGCTTTCATATTCCCTTCTGGAATTAGACAGAAAGGCATTTAATCACAGTCCTATAGGCTCAGGTATTTGCTGTAGAATCAGAAAAAGGATAAATAATGATGATATATGTACTTCCAGTACAAGATGAGAAAAAGGAAAAATCAATTGCTCTCATTAGAAAAATGTTTTAAAAAATAAAAA
>NW_025391625.1:1191-5426 GCF_016433145.1 Gracilinanus agilis | reverse complement strand
TCCAATTTTTGGATCAGCACTAACTACCTCTGGGACCACAAACAAATGCCTTTTGCCTTTCAGAACCTCAGCTTTCTCATCCGTTAAATGGGGACAATAATCCTTACACTAGTGTGGAATTTACCTCCTCAGGGTTTTTGGAAGCATTTTGTCAACTGTAAAGTGAGACAAAATGATAGTGTTTCTTCTTCTATCCGTAGCATGATTCTGTGGAAAAGTAGGCATACCATTCTAGGACCCTTAGTGATGCCAAGCTGGGAGCCCTACAAATGTAGTCTTCATTTATCGAGCCATAAGAGGACAAATAGATTCTCGACAAATTATCAGCTCAGCAGGAGAAAATCAGAGAGTACCTGGGAAAGAGAGAACTTCTTATTGCCCCAGAGACCACAACCAACAATTCAGCTACACAGTAAATTGTCAGATGGTTGATCTGTTTCCCAAGTGCACTCAGAAGGCTCAGCACTGAAGATCTTGGGAAAAGGTGACTGTAGTTTTCCCTTTTACTGTCACAGGCACCAACTTCTTGTTCAGTTTTTCAGGGTCAATGCTCAAAGTCAAACAAACGCCAATCCATAATCCTGGAGTCTGGAGTCAGGTTCAAGGTTATGGGTTAGTGAGGGTCTCCATCCCACACCCAAACTTGGCAGACTCTTTGCTTGTGGGAAGCCAATAAGAGAATAGATAAAAATCTGAGACCTCTCTTTTGATACCTCTTATGATCCATACCTTTTCTTATTGGAAGAACATTATATTCTTATTGAAAAGCTTTGAGTCCTTTGCAGACCAGCATCTTCTAAGTTAATGATTCCTCTCCTTGATAATTAAGAAGCCTGAACTCTAACAAACATTACTTAGATAAGACTGCATACTTAGATAAAAACTGGAGCCTTTAGTCTGAAATTTATTTGACCAGGTGCCTATAATCCAGGACTCAATTAGTGAGCATCTCCATAAAATATTTCTGCTCCCAGAATTATCCCCTACTAATTGATGGTTGGAATTTGGCCATTGTCTTTGTACTTATACCTTTACTCTTTAGACTTTAATGGGTTATGTATGATCTGTTACCCCTTCACAGCTGTGACTCTTTCTTTGTGTTCTTTGCTTGAAATCAGTATATAATAAACTCCAAAGCCCACAGAGTTCAGAACAGCATGGGCTAACCACTAGTCTAGTTGTTCTCATTTTCTTTCTCCTGCTTTAACCATCCTAAGCCACTACGCCACTCAGGACCCCAAAAATCATATAGAGGCTGGCCCCCGATATTTGCTGACTGTTGGGCAAGTTTCAGACTCCTTTTGAAATCGAGACTCAAATCTTTCTTGATTTTTGCTGCTAACATTTTGCAGGATTCTAATTCATGGAAATTCCAGATGGAGGATTGGCTGTGAAGAAAAAGGGGTCTGAAGTAATGATATATGTGTGTGAGTGGGTATGTGTGTTATAATAGGAGGGAGGATAGGGAATCGCAGATTTAATTCTCTTTTAAGGCAAAGACTTGGAGATTTGTGACAAGAAAGCATTTTCCTATATTAAAAAAAATCTTAATATATCTCAAGTTTCTAAATGGATTCTGTTTTTGACAAACCCTTTGTGGGCTCTCCAAAGTCATTTACTTCTCTAGAGCAGTGATGGGCAAACTTTTTAAAGAGGGGGCCAAAGAAAGGAAATGCTCATCTGTCAGTCTGTTTCCAAGGCAACTCTTTCAAAGTTTCATTGTATTGTATCCTAGTCATCATATTTGTCAGATTAGGAATAATGTCACAACGCCAGGTAGAACATTTCGGGGGGCTGCGTCTGGCCCACGGGCAGTAGTTTGCCCATCACTGCTCTAGGTTATTTTTATCAGTGTATTAGCAGATTTGAAAACCTCAATAAGACCTTTAGGGTCTCTCTATAATAAATACCAAAACAGATCATTCATGATTACAAGATATGAATATACAAAGAATCTAGGATTTCATTAATATGGGGAGGTTTTTTCACCAATTCTGGGGACTCCCTCCACCAACACTATTTCAAACTATCTATGACTTGGCAGGGAGATGTTATGGAAGGGCTTGAGGCATTAAGAGGCTAAATGCTCTTCTCAGGGTTACACAATCATTAACTATCATACGTGCAATTCAAACTTGGGGCTTTCTAGCTCTAAGGCTAGCCATGCCAAATTAGTTCAAGGATAAATGATTTCATCTGCAGATTAACTCAGATTGATAGGAATCAATTTGAATTTTCAAAAATTTACTTATTCGTACATTTTGATGTTTGTACATTAAAGTTCCCAGGGATTTCCCTTCCTCTCTCCCCTTCCTGCACTCAAGGAGGTACAATTTGACAAATACATATACATGTAAAACTGTATCTCGCCTGTTTCTATTTATCAGTTCTTTCTCTAGAGATGGACAATCATGAGTTATTCTTCAAACAGTATTTCTGTTGCTGTATGTAATATTCCCTTGGGTTTTCTCATTCACTCTTAATAATTTTCTGTAGATCTTTCTACGTTTAAAAATTAATCTGCTCATTATTTCTTTATTTTTATTTTTATTTTTCTTTCTTTTTGTCTTTTTTGGGTCATCCTTTCTTACTGTGTACAGTTTGTATTTAATGAGGACCTACTACGTTCCAGGGATTAGGGATAAAAAAATGAAATAGTCTTTACCCTGATGGACTTCATATTTTATAGAAGGAGATGGCATTGATCTATATAAATGTATACACAATATATTCAAAATAAACACAATGTCTTGGGGGTTTTTTTTGAGGGGACGTCCTGCCAGCCCTATTAAGTCTTCATAATTGGTCTTCAATAGCTGCTGGGGCCAAATATATTCTTAGTGCCATCAAAGTGATTATATCAAATGAATCCAGTTGGAGCTTAGAAAACACACACTAAGCATGTTGTTTGAGCTTTTCCGGTTTGGTAAGAGCAGCAAAGTTGGGGATAGCCTCTAAGAAATCAGGATCAGCCCCATAACGTGAAAAGAAAGGAAAGAAAAACTTGAAAGATCTTTTCTTCAGTAAATTGAAGAATCATTGAATCAAACCTAAGGCCACTCAAGGATTTTTCTCTTTGGTAAATTTGAATGCTTGTTACATCCTTTTTTCTGACTGTTACATCAACTTTCAAACCCTACATTAGAGGCAGGGAAAGACCTTTGGATTTGGAATCAGAGGGCCTCCCTAGGCTGGCATCTAGCTCTGACATTGGTGTTTCCTAGAACATTGCACAGAACCTCTCTGGGCCTCAGTTTCCTCTTAAGAAAACTAAGGGAGAGTTGAGCCAGCTGATATAGCACAGTGGAAAGAACACTGAAGTTCTGTGTGCTGGTGAGTCTGCATTGAAACCTCACCTCTGGTACTGAATACCTGCCTGCCTTCAGGCACAAAGTTAGTGAATATTTGCTACAGGCCTTAGTTTCCTCATCTGGAAAATGAATGGGTCCATCTAGATGTACTCTGAGGTCCCTTCCACTCTCCTCTGAAGATCTTAAGATCTCAAAGCTTTCTGCCAATTCTTAAACTTTAATCTGATCTTGGCTAGAAATTTACCTTTTTAAAGGATGCTGCTGGATCCCCATTATCCCCCCCACTTGGGATTCCTGTAGAATGATGCAAATAATACTGTGTAATCCTTTCCTTAGCTTCATCAGCATATACACTGGGAGATAAACTGCCTGGGAGGGACCTTTCTTCTCTCACTAAAGAGATTTCCAATGGCTGAAAGGACAGCTTTTGTTCTCCCTGAACAAACTTTCCAGCTTCTGTTACCATCTGAAGGAAGAAGAATGAAGCAGGCTACCTGCTGTGACCAACAGGCTGCTGCCATTTGCGCTCTCAGGGTTTCTCCCCCACCCCACCCCCACTTTTTGCTTTTCTGTCTATGTGTCAGGTTATTAACAGGAGAGAGAGAGAGAGAGAGAGAGAGAGAGAGAGAGAGAACTTTCTGGAAAATTTAGAGGGTGAGAAAAGGATGTTAGGAAGACTGAATCCCTCTGAGCGATTAATGGGGAATTACACAACAATGGCCAGGGGTTGCTAGTTTTTTACTGCCTTTGTGTCTGGGCCCAGCTGTGTTAAATATTGCTGAAGTGCCTGGATACTGCTCAGCCAATCACCAAGAAACGTGTTTCCATGGAAGCCATAGCTCTGATTCATTTCATTCACAATGAAATCCTGTCTCTCTCTCTCTCTCTCTCTCTCTCTCTCTCTCTCTCTCTCTCTCTCTCAAA
>NW_025391625.1:0-1103 GCF_016433145.1 Gracilinanus agilis | reverse complement strand
TGTGTGTGTGTGCACGTGCATGTGTGCACACTATTTCATGCTTTAAGCATAATCTAAACCTATCTGGGCTTTCAGAGCAGCTCACAACAAATGGTACAGTTAGCCCTGAATTTACCAGGTGTTTTCACTCAGGCTCTTCAATGATTAAATTGTTAGACCTTCAAAATGGCATCATCAGCTGCTCCTTTGTTTATACTCTCAGAGAACCTTTTTGACACAGTTCTCTGATGGCAAAAGGAAAAATCTTGATGGCTGATGCATGATTTTTCTTATTACAGATGATGATAATCAATCATCTAATGTTATTCTCCCAATGCCAAGAAAAAGTGAGGAAGGTCCCCCAGCACCGCGAGTGGACTGTCTGGGATGAATTCATGACAAGAAATGGATAAGCATTAGACAGGATGGACACACATAGATGGGTGGTTATCTGCATCCTTGGAGGGAATAGCCACATCAAGGAGGTCACAGATTCATTTGAGTATTTGCATAATCGAGTCACTTTTTTTATTTGCTTGTTCTTTGCCAGAATTTCTACTAGGGTCTGGGGATACAAATTCAAACAAACAAAGAAGCAGACAGTCCCTGTTCTCTCCCAGAGCTGATATTATACTGGGAGATATAACATACATGTATAAAAGCATATGTAAGGTCAATTCCAAACAAATTGTGATTTGTGGGGCCCTTTAAACTGATCGGGCAAGGCAGACCTCATGGAGGAGAAGGAATTTGAACTGAGCCTTTTAAAAAGTTAATTCATCATTTGATGGAATACTATTGTAACAAAAGAAATAGTTAAGAAAATGTTTTCAGAGAAACTTGTGAAGATTTGTATGAAGTGATGCAAAATGAAATGAGAAGAATCAGAAGACTCATCTAAATAATAATATTATAAGACAACTTTGAAAGACTAGGAATTTGGACAAACAAAATGACCAGTTCTAGAGAGTCTAGAAAACTCATGATCAAATACACTGTCAAGTTCTGGATAGAGAGATGAGGTTATAGACTCAGAGTACAGGTTAAGGTAGTTTTTTCTTTCTTTTTTATACAACTAATACATGAATTTGCTTTGTGTAACTACATGTTTATAACAGACTTTG
>NW_025391624.1:0-5564 GCF_016433145.1 Gracilinanus agilis | reverse complement strand
TAGCTGACACACAATTCCACTGGGTTTTACATGTATTATTGATTAAGACCTAATTCCATATTATTGATAGTTGAACTAGAGTTATCGTTTAGTGTCTACATCCCCAATAATATCTCCATCAGCCCATGTGTTCAAGCAGTTGTTTTTCTTCTGTCTTTCTCCTTCCACAGTTCTTCCTCTGAATGTGGCTAGTTTTCTTTCTCATAAGTCCCTCAGCTTTGCTCTGGATTCTTGCATTGCTGCTAGTAGAGAAGTCTGTTATGTTTGATTGTACCACAGTGTATCAGTCTCTGTGTACAATGTTTTTCTGGATCTGCTCCTTTCACTCTGCATCAATTCCTGGAGGTCATTCCAGTTCACATGGAATTCCTCCAGTTCTTTATTCCTTTGAGCACAATAGTATTCCATCACCAACAGATACTACCATTTGTTTAGCCATTCCCCAATCAAAGGACATTTTCTCATTTTCCAATTTTTACCACCACAAAGAGTGTGGCTATAAATATTTTTGTACACACCTTTTTCCTTATTATCTCTGGAGTATAAACCAAGCAGTGCTATGGCTAGATCAAAAGGCAGATAGTCTTTTACAGCGCTTTTGCCATAGTTATAAATTGCCATTCAGAATGGTTGGATCAGTTCACAGCTCCACCAGCAATTCATTAATGTCCCAATTTTGCCACATCCCCTCCAACATTCATTACTCTCTTCTGTTGTCATTTTAGCTAATCGTCTAGGTGTGAGGTAGTACCTTAGAGTTGTTTTGATTTGCATTTCTCTAATTACTAGAGATTTAGAACACTTTCTCATGTCTTATTGATAGTTTTGATTTCTTTATCTGAGAATTGTCTATTCATACTCCTTGCCCATTTATCAATTGGGGGATAGCTTGGTTTTTTGTGCAATTGATTTAGCTCCTTGTATATTTGAGTAATTAGACCTTTTCTGAGTCTTTTCTTATAAAGATTTTTTCCTAATTTGTTCCTTCCCTTCTAATTTTGGTAGCATTGGTTTTGTCTGTACAAAACCTTTTTAGTTTAATGTAGTAGAATTATTTATTTTACATTTTGTAATTTTTTCTAGCTCTTGCTTGGTTTTAAAATCTGTCATTTCCCAGAGATCTGACAGGTATATTATTCTGGGCTTACCTAATTTACTTATAGTTTCCTTCTTTATATTCAAGTCATTCACTCATTCAGCGTTTATCTTGGTATAGAGTGTGAGATGTTGATCTAGACCCAATCTCTCCCGTATTGTTTTCCAATTTTCCCAGCAGTTTTTGTCAAATAGTGGGTTTTTTTCCCCAAAAGCTGGGTTCTTTGGGTTTATCGTAGACTGTCTTGCTGAGGTCATTTACCCCAAGTCTATTCCACTGATCTTCCCTTCTGTCTCTCAGCCAGTACCATATTGTTTTGATGACCACTGCTTTATAGTATATATATAATATCTGGTACTGCCAGGCCACCTTCATATATTTTTTTCATTATTTCCCTTTTCATTCTTGGTCTTTTGTTCTTCCAAATAAACTTTGTTATAGTTTTTTCAAATCAGTAAAAAAAGTTTTTTGGTAGTTTGATAGGTATAGCACTAAATAAGTAAATTAATTTGGGTAGGATGGTCATTTTTACTATGTTATCTCATCCTACCCATGAGCACTCAATGTTTTTCCAATTGTTTAGATCTAGTTTTAATTGTGTGAAAAGTGTTTTGTAATTGTGTTCACATTATTCTTGTGTTTGTCTTGGCAGATAGATTACTAAGTGTTTTATGTTGTCTAGGGTGATTTTAAATGGAATTTCTTTTTCTAGCTCTTGCTTCTGTGATGTGTTGGAAATATATAGGAATGCTGATGATTTATGTGCATTTATTTTGTATCCTGAAACTTTGCTAAAGATATTGATTATTTCCACTAACATTTTAGTTGATTCTCTAGGATTTCTTAAGTAGACCATTATATTATCTGTAATTGGTCTCCTCATTGCCTGTTTTAATACCTTCAGTTTCTTTTTCTTCTCTAATGGCTACTACTAGTGTTTCCAGTACAATATTAAACAATAGAGTTGACAACGGGCATCCTTGTTTCACTCCTGATCTTATTGGGAGGGCTTCTAATTTATCCCCTTTGCAGATGATGTTTGTTGATGGTTTTAGATATATACCATTTATTATTTTTAGGAAAGGCCCTTCTATTTCTAAACTTTCTAGTGTTTTTTTTTAAACCCTTGTACTTCGGTGTATTGTCTCATAGGTGGAAGATTGGTAAGGGTGGGCAATGGGGGTCAAGTGACTTGCCCAGGGTCACACAGCTGGGAAGTGGCTGAGGCCGGGTTTGAACCTAGGACCTCCTGTCTCTAGGCGTGACTCTCACTCCACTGAGCTACCCAGCTGCCCTCTAGTGTTTTCAGTAGGAATGAGTGTTGTACTTTATCAAAGGCTTTTTCAGCATCTATTGAGATAATCATGTGGTTTTTGTTGGTTTGCTTGTTGATCTGGTCAATTATGTGAATGGTTTTCCTTATGTTGAACCATCCTTGCATTCCTGGTATAAATCCCACATGATCATGATGGATAACCGTTGTGATCACTTGCTGGAGTCTTTTTGCTAGTATTTTATTTAAGATTTTTACATCTATGTTCATTAAGAAGATTTGTCTGTAGTTTTCTTTCTCTGTTTTTGATCTACCTGGATTTGGGATCTGTACCATATTTGTGTCATAAAAGGAGTTTGATAGAACTCCTTTGCTTATTATGTCAAATAGTTTGTATAGTATTGGAATTATTTGTTCTTTGAAGGTTTGATAGAATTCACTTGTGAGTACATTTGGTCCTGGGGATTTTTTCTTAGGGAGTTCTTTGATGGCTTGTTCAATATCTTTCTCTGAGATGGGATTATTTAAGTATTCTGTTTATTCTGCTATTAATATAGAAAATTTACATTTTTATAAATACTCATCCATATGATTACTATATTGCCATATAATTGGACAAAATAGTTTTTTATGATTGCCTTGATTTCCTCTTCATTAGAGGTGAGGTCTCCCTTTTCATCTTTGATAATGATGATTTGGTTTTCTTCTTTCATTTTTTAAATTAGATTGACCAGTATTTTGTCAATTTTATTTTTTTCAAAATACCAGCTTCTTGTTTTGTTTATTAATTCAGTAGTTCTTTTACTTTCAATTTTATTGATTTCTCCTTTAATTTTTATAATCTCTAATTTAGTCTTTAAATGCGTATTTTTAATTCGTTCCCTTTGTAGATTTTTGATTTGCATGCCCAGTTCATTGATCTTTGCCCTCTTTAATTTCTTAATATATGCACTCAGAAATATAAATTTCCCCCTGAGTTCTGCCTTAGCTGTATCCCAGAGAATTTGGTAGGATGTCTCATCATTGTCATTCTCTTCAATGAAATTATCGATTGTTTCTATGATTTGTTTTTTAACTGGTTGTGGAGAATTCTATTATTTAGTTTCCAATTAGTTTTTGATTTGCCTGTCCATGTGCCCTTACTGATTATTATTTTTATTGCATTATGATCTGAAAAGGTTACATTTATTATTTCTGCTCTTTTGCATTTGTTTGCCATGTTTCTATGCCCTAGTACACGGTCAATCTTTGTGAATGTACCTTGTGCAGCTGAAAAGAAGGTGTATTCCTTTTTGTCCCTATTTATTTTTCTCCACATATCTATAAACTTTATTTTTTTTAGGATTTCATTCACCTCTCTTACCTCTTTTTTATTAATTTTTGGGTTTGATTTATCTTAATCTGAAAGAGGAATATTTAGATTTCCCACTAGTTTAGTTTTACTCTCTATTTCTTCTTTCAGCTCTGCCAGTTTCTCCTTTAGAAATTTGAATGCTATAGCATTTGGTGCATACATGTTGAGTACTGTAATTTCCTCATTGTTTATACTGTCTTTTATCAGGATGTAATTACCTTCCCTGTCTCTTTTATTCAGATCTATTTTTACTTTGGCTTTGTCAGAAATCATGATCTCCATTCCTACCTTCTTTTTCTCAGTCGAAGCCCAAAAGATTTTCCTCTAGCCATTGATCTTAAACCTGTGTATGTCCACTGCCTCATATGTGTTTCACAAGACAAAAATGGTAGGATTTTGGTTTCTAATCCACTCTGCTGTTTCCTTCTGTTTTATGGGTGAGTTCATCCCATTCACATTCAGAGTTATAATTATCAGCTCTGTATTCCCCAACATTTTGATAGCCTCTCCTAGTTCTACCCCGTCTTATGGTATTTCCTTTTAAACCAGTTTTTTTTTTATTCTGGGACTCCATTCTAGGAGCATAGGGCCACAACCATTAGGCAATGGGACACACAGTCGCTCAGGGTCACCCAGCTGGGAAGTGTCTGAGCCTGGACTTGAACCTAGGACCTTTCGTCTCTAGGCCTGGCTCTCAATCCACTGAGCTAGCCCAGCTGCCCCTACTTTAGGTTGCAGTTTCTTTAGCAGATATAGTTGTTACAGGGTGGGGTTGCTAGCCCCACGCCCAACCCTCCTCCTTTTCCCATCCGGGCTAGGGACCGTCCTTGGCCCAGGAGTGGTAAGGGTGGGCAGTAGGGGTCAAGTGACTTGCCCAAGGTCACACAGCTGGAAGTATCCGAGGCCGGACTTGAACCTAGGACCTCCAGTCTCTAGGCCTGGTTCTCAATCCACTGAGCCACTCAGCTGCCCCTGAACAAACCAGTGGTTTGTTCTAAATCAGTCACCTTTGTCCCCTCCCTTGGTTTACTTCCCTTTCCACCCCCTCTCTTATTATTCCCTTCTTATTATTTTTAACACCTAATGAATTTCTTCCCCCTTCTTCTCCCCTCCTTTTTTCCCCTCCCCACTCCCCTGCTCCCCTTGGTTTATCCCTTCTGACTTTCTCTGTAGGTAGGGTTAGAGAGAATTTGATATCCCAATGGATAATTCTGCTGAGAGTAAGATTATTATCTATTAATGCTCTCTTCTTCTCCTTCTTTTAATAGTATTCATGACCTCCCCTTTCCATGCCCTCTTTGTGTGGTATAAAATATCCTATTTTTCTTATTCATTCAAGTTTCTCTTGGTGCCATCTACTATTTCCCCCCTCTTTTTTCCCTTGTATCATCTTAGACCATCGAGTACTCCAACCTCTCCTTATGAATAATTCTTCTAATTACTATAATAGTGAATACAGTTTTTCAAAATTACACATATCATTTGTCCATAAAGGAATACAAATAATTTGATCTTATTGAAGCTCTTAAAGAAGCCCATTTAAAAATAAGAGTTTTCTTTCTTTCCCCTCTGTTTCTTATTTACCTTTTCATGTTTCTTTTGTTTTTTTGTGGTTGGATATCAAACTTTCCATTTAGTCCTGGTCTTTTCTGTGCAAATACTTAGAAATCTTCTATCTTGTTGAATGCCCACTACTTTCCCCTGGAAGTATATAGTCAATTTTGATGGGTAGGTGATGCTTGATTGTAGACCCAGTTTTCTTGCCTTTCTGAATATCATATTCCAAGCCTTGCAGTCTTATAGTGTGGAAGCTGCCAGATCTTTTGTGATCCTGATTGGTG
>NW_025391623.1:0-9316 GCF_016433145.1 Gracilinanus agilis | reverse complement strand
GTTTGGCTAAATATATATAAGTAAATATATAATATAAATAAATATATATAAAAGGTATAAAGCATTTATTCATAAAGTAGGGAAATACAAATGGGTAGACAGGACATTGACCTATCTAACTAAACACTGTTCCAGTTCAAGACTTGTTAACCTTCCATCAAAATTAAACTATCTCAAGAAGACAGGAGGGGAAAAGCACCAATCAACTCACCAAAATCAATGACTGGAGCTGAAGGTGACTCCTGATGCTGACTTTCTTCTCTGAATCAACCAATCTTGTGATCAGCCTCTCAGAACTCAGCTGAACCACTCCTTGGACAACAGACATTCAGACCTTACATGTAGCCACATGAAGCCTTTCTTGCCAGCTTGGTGGGGCCTATGAAAGCTTCCACTCTCTGGACATAGCGGGTAATTCTCCAGAGTCACTACCCACCCATGATACACTAATATCAAGTCATTAATAAAAAGAAGAGAAAGATAATATGATGTATTGGATATTACAAGAGAGGAGAGTCAAGCTTTCAAGGCAGGAATACCTCAGTTCATGTCTTGCCTGTGTATGACTTTGGGTACTTCTTGGGCAGCCCTTTAAGACATAGGAGGGATAGATAGAATTTGATGTCCTAATGGATCTAGCTACTTTTCCCTCTTAGGATTAATTCCACTGAGAGTAAGGTTTAAGAATTTCTTTTTAAACTCTCTTCCTCTCCTTTTCATAATAGTATTCCTCCCCTACCCTTCCCATACCCGCTTTGTGTGGTATAGATTATTCTATTTTTCTTAATCATTCAAGTTACTCTTGGTGTCATCTTCTATTCCCCCACGACAACTTTCCCCACAGATCATCTTAGTCCATTTAGTACACCAACTTCTACTTATTACTAATTCTTCTGATTACTATAATAGTGACTACAATTTTTTTATAATTACACATAATATTTCTCTATGTAGAAATATAAATAATTTGATCTTATTGAAGCTCTTGAAGAAGGCAATTTAGGTCAGAGTTTTCTTTCTTTCCCCCCTCTTTCTTATTTACCTTTTCATGTTTCTCTTGGTTTTTGTGGTTGCATTTCTAACTTTCCATTTACTCCTGGTCTTTTCTGTGCAAATGCTTTGAAATCTTCTATCTTGTTGAATACCCATACTTTCCCCTGGAAGTATATAATCAGTTTTGAAGGGTATGTGATCCTTGGTTGTAGACCTAATTCTCTTGCCTTTATGAATATCATGTTCCAAGCCTTGCGGTCTTGTAATGTAGAGGCTGCCAGATCCTGTGTAATCCTGATTGGTGTTCCTTGATATCTGAATTGTCTCTTTCTGGCTTCTTGTAATATTTTCTCCTTAACTTCGAAGCTTTTCAACTTGGCTATTATATTCCTGGGGGTTGTCTTATGAGGAGTTAGTGTAGAGGGTGATCTATGGATCTTTTCAATGTCTATTTTGCCCTCTTGCTTGAAGACATTGGAGCAGTTTTGTTGGATAATTTCTTGTAATACACTCTCTAGGTTTCTATTTTCTGGAACGCCAATAATTCTCAAGTTCTCCCTCCTGGGACTTGGTCTATTAACTTCTCATTGAGATAGTTCATGTTTCCTTCTATTTTATCGGTTGTTTGACTTTGCTTTATTAATTCCTATTGTCTTGTGAGATCATTGGCTTCTAATTTCCCAATTCTAGCCTTTAGAGACTGGTTTTTAGCTATAATCTTTTGGTTTTCCTTTTCAATGTGATCTATAGGGTACTTCAAGGCTTCCAGCTGGTCATTTCTGGTCTTCAATTTTCTTATTAATTCATTTGATTTCTAAGCCTCACTTTCCAATTGCAAAATTCTGCCTTTTAAACTGTTATTTTCTTGCCAGATCACTTCCAACTTTCTCATGATCTCAGATTTGAACCTTTCAAGATTTTCTAACCCATTTTCCTTTTTAAGGAAGGTTTAGAGGTTTTAATTGTTTGTCCTCATCTTTTTTCTGGGCTTTTTTCTGTACAGAAGTTATCAGGTGTTAGAGTTTTTTTCTTAGTTTTCTTTTTATTTCCTGGGCCTTGTTTGGCATCATTCTGCTTTATCTGCCAGAAGTCTGAGTAAGGCAATCTGAGTCTCTTTGTATGGAGTTAGGGAGCAGGTTTTGCCTGAGGCTATTTTGTGAGTCTCCTGGCTTCTCTGGTGACCCACCTGGGATCTCTGGTCTAACTGTTTTAAGGGTCAAGCCCCCGCGTTCCTAGCCATTTACCCAGAGCCCAGGATTTGGCCCACACTTCCTCTACCACTTTTGCCTGGAAGTATATAGTCAGTTTTGATGGATATGTGATCCTTGCTTGTAGACCCAATTCTCTTGCCTTTATGAATATCGTGTTCCAAGCCTTGCGGTCTTGAAATGTAGAGGCTGCCAGAACCTGTGTAACCCTGATTGGTGTTCCTTGATATATGAATTGTCTCTTTCTGGCTTCTTGTAATATTTTCTCCTTAACTTCGAAGCTTTTAAACTTGACTATTATATTCCTGGGGTTGTTGTTTGTTTTTTTTTTGTCCTTTGGAAGTACGCTATATTTGTTGGCAAGGAAATAATATCGCCCTGCCTCTCCTCTATCACCATCTTAACCTGGAGGCCTTCTATGACACAAATATGGTAATGACCCCAAAACCAGGTAGGTTGAAAACAGAGAAAGAAATCTATAGACCAATCTCCCTAATGAACATTGATTCAAAAATCATAAACAGAATACTAGCAAAAAGACTGCAATGATTGATTACAAGGGTTATTCATTATGAACATGTGGGATTTATACCAGGAATGCAAGGATGGTTCAACATTAGGAAAACCATCCACATAATTGGCCATGTCAACAAGCAAACCAACAAAATGCACATGATTTTCTCAGTAGATGCTGAAAAAGCTTTTGACAAAATACAACACCCATTCCTACTGAAAACACTAGAAACTTTAGTAATAGAAGGGCCTTTCCAAAAAACAATAAATTGTATATATCTAAAAGCATCAACAAACATCATCTGCAATGGGGATAAATTAGAAGCATTCCCAATAAGGTCAGGAGTGAAACAAGGATGCCCATTGTCACCTCTATTATTTAACATTGTACTGGAAACACTAGCAGTAGCAAATAGAGAAGAAAAGACACTGAAGGTATTAAAATAGGCAATGAGGAGACCAAGCTATCAATCTTTACAGATGATATGATGGTCTGCTTAAAAAATCCCAGAGATTCATAGTTTCCCTCTTTGTATTCAAGTCTTTCACCCATTCTGAAGTTAACTTAGTGTAGGGTGTGAGATGATGATCTAAACCTAATCTCTCCCATATTGTTTTCCAAATTTCCCAACAGTTAATGTCAAATATTGGATTTTTGTCAAAAAAAATTGGGCTCTTAGTGGTTTATCATACACTGTCTTGCTGATGTCATTAACCCCAAGTCTATTCCACTGATCCTCCCTTCTGTCTTTTAACCAGTATCATATTGTTTTGATGATTGCTGCTTTATAGTATAGTTTAATATCTGGTACTGCTCGGCCCTCTTCCTTCACATTTTTTTTATTATCTCCCTTCTTGATCTTTTGTTATTCCAAATGAAATATTGTTATATATATAAAAATCAAGCCATTCCCCAATTGATAAATGGGCAAGAGACATGAATAGGCAATTTTCAGGTAAAGAAATCGAAAGTATCAATAAGCATATGAGAAAGTGTTCTAAATCTCTAATAATTAGAGAAATGCAAATCAAAACAACTCTGAGGTATCACATCACACCTAGCAGATTGGCTAAAATGAAAGAAGGGGAGAGTAATGAATGCTGGAGGGGATTTGGCAAAATTGGGACATTAATGCACTGATAGTGGAGTTGTGAAGTGATCCAACCATTCTGGTTGGCAATTTGGAATTATGTTCAAAGGGCTATAAAAAAATGCCTGCCTTTTGATCCAGACATACGATTGTTGGGTTTGTACCCCAAAGAGATCATAAAAACAGACTTGTAAGAAAATATTTATAGCTGTGCTTTTTGTGGTGCCAAAAACTGGAAAAGGAGGGTATATCCTTCAAGTGGGGAATGGCTGAACAAATTGTGGTATATGCTGGTGATAGAATACTACTGCTCTCAAAGGAATAACAAACTAGAGTAGTTCCATGTGAATTGGAAAGACCTCCAAGAACTGATGCAGAGCGAAAGGAGCAGAGCCAGAAGAACACTGTACACAGAGACTGATATACTGTGGTAAAATAGAATGTAATGGACTTCTGTACTAGCAGCAATGCAATGACCCAGGACTATTCTGAGAGACGTATGGTAAAAAATACTACCCACATTCAGAAGAAGAACTGCAGGAGAGGAAACACGGAAGAAAATCAACTGCTTGAATACATGAGTTGATGAGGACATGATTGGGAATCAAAAGTACCACACCAATGCAACNGAATACATGGGTTGATGAGGACATGATTGGGAATCAAAAGTACCACACCAATGCAACTATCAACAATTTGGGAATAGGTCTTGATTAATGACACATGTTAAAACAAGTAGAAATGAATATCGACCACAGGAGGGGGGGAAAGCCGGGGGTTGAAAGGGAAAGTAAGAGCATAATCATGTAACCATGTTAACTTTTCTAAAATATAAATATTAATAAATGTTTAAAAAATCCCAGAACTTCCCAGCTGTGTGACCCTGGGTAAGTCACTTGACCCCCATTGCCCACCCTTACGAATCTTCCACCTATGAGACAATACACCGAAGTACAAGGGTTAAAAAAAATCCCAGAGATTCAACTAAAAAGTTAGTGGAAATAATCAACAACTTTAGCAAACTTGCAGGATATAGAATAAACGCACCTAAATCATCAGCATTTTTATTTATTTCCAACACATTGCAGCAGGAAGAGTTAGAAAGAGAAATTCCATTTAAAATCACCCTAGACAACATGAAATACTTAGGAATCTATCTGCCAAGACAAACACAGGAATTATACGAACACAAGTACGAAACCCTTTCCACCCAATTAAAACTAGATCTAAAAAACTGGAAAAGCATTGATTGCTCATGGGTAGGAAAAGCTTACATCATAAAAATGACCATCTTATTCAAATTAATTTACCTATTTAGTGCTATACCTATCAAACTACCAAAAAACTCTTTTACTGAATTAGAAAAAACAATAAAAAAGCTCATTTGGAAGAACAAAAGACCAGGAATATCAAGGGAAATAACGAAAAAAAAATATGAAGGAAGGTGGCGTAGCAGTTCCAGATCTTAAACTGTACTACAAAGCAGTAGCCATCAAAACAATATGGTACGGAGGGGAAACACAGAAGAAAATCAACTGCTTCAATACATGTGTTGATATGGACATGATTGGGGATCGAAAGTACCACAGCTATGTAACTATCAACAATTTGGAAATAGGTCTTGATTAATGACACATGTTAAAACCAGTAGAAATGCATATCGACCACGGGAGGGAGGAGGTTAGGGGGTGAAGGGGAAAGTAAGAAAAAAAAATAAGAAAAACAGTATGGTACTGGCGAAGAGAAAGAAAGGAGGATCAGTGGAATAGATTAGGGGTAAGCGACCTCAGCAAGACAGTTTTCAACAAACCTAAGGAACCCAGCTTTTGGGACAAAAATTCACTATTTGAAAAAAAAAAACAGCTGGGAAAATTGGAAAACAATATGGGAGAGATTGGGCCTAGATCAACATCTCACACCCTATGTCAAGATAAACTCAGAATGAGTGAATGGCTTACATATAAAGAAAGAAACAATAGGTAAATTGGATGAACACAGAATAGTATATTTGAAAGATCTATGGGATGGGAAAGATTTTAAAACTAAGCAAGAGTTAGAAAAAAATCACAAAATGTAAAATAAATAATTTTGTCTACACTAACCTAAAATGTTTTTGTACAGAAAAAACCAATGCTACTAAAATTAGAAGGGAAACAACAAATTGGGAAAAAAATCTTCATAACCAAAATCTCAGATAAAGGTCTAATCACTCAAATGTACAAGGAGATAAATCAATTGTATAAAAAAATCTCCCGATCGATAAATGGGCAAGTGACATGAAAACGCAATTCTCAGATAAAGAAATTAAAACATTCAATAAGCACATGAGAAAGTGTTCTAAATCTCTAATAATTAGAGAAATGCAAATCAAAACAACTCTGAGGTAACACCTCAAACCTAGTGGATTGGTTTAAATGATAGCAAAGAGAGTTATGAATGTTGAAGGGGATATGGCAAAATTGAAACATTAATGCATTGCTGGTGGATCCAAACATGCTGGATGGCAATTTGGAATTATGCTCAAAGGCCTTTCAAAGATTATCTGCCTTGTGATCCAGCCACAGCACTACTTGGATTATAACCCAAAGAAATAATAAGGAAAAAGTTTTGCACAAAAATATTTATTGCCAAGCTCTTTGTGGTGGCAAAAAATTGGAAAATAACAGAATGTCCTTCGACTGGGGAGTGGCTGAACAGACTGTGGTATCTATTGTTGATGGAATACTATTGTGCTCAAAGGAATAAAGACCTGGAGGAATTCCATGTGAACTGTAATGTCCTCCAGGAACTGATACAGGGTGAAAGGAGCAGATCCAGAAGAACATTGTACACAGAGATTGATACATTGTGGTACAATTGAACATAACAGACTTCTCTACTAGCCGCAATGCATGGATCCAGAGGAAGGGTGAGGGATATATAAAAAAGAAAACTAGCCACATTCAGAGGAACAACTGTGAGAGGAGAAACATAGAGGAGAAACAATTGCTTGAACACATGGGCAGTATGGTATATTATCGGAGATGTAAACATTAAATGATAACTCTAGTCCAACTATTAATAATATGGAATTAGGTCTTGATCAATGATATGTGTAAAACCCAGTGGAATTGTGCATCAGCTAAGGGGGGATAGAGGGGATTGGGGGAGAGGGAAAAGAACATGACATACGTAACTAGAAGAAAATATTCAAAAGAAAAAATAATTTTAAAAATGTATGGGAGGGGTTGGTTTGACTTAGTGGAGAGTCTCCTGATCTGNCTTAGTGGAGAGTCTCCTGATCTGCCTGATCTTTATAGACATGAAATCCCATGCTCAGCCCAAATAAGAATATAAACCCACCGATGGGTCAATCAATGCATAACAGTCACAACAGTAACAATCACAGTGTGGCATCTCCTATCTGGGCCTTTCAACTGGATGCTCCCCATGCCTTGAATGTTCTCCTACCCAATTTCCAACTCTTAGGCCATCTTGGTTTCCTTTACCATTCCGCCCCCTCCAAGAGGACTTTCCTGACCCCACAAAAGCTCCCCAACAGCTCATGCCTTTCTTCTCAAAGGTTACC
Source organism: Gracilinanus agilis (assembly GCF_016433145.1). Classification (NCBI taxonomy): domain Eukaryota; kingdom Metazoa; phylum Chordata; class Mammalia; order Didelphimorphia; family Didelphidae; genus Gracilinanus; species Gracilinanus agilis. The sequence continues at coordinate 1,943 of NW_025391623.1, read as the reverse complement.
TTCCATCCACTCTGTGTGTCTCTTGTGTGTTCTCATCTAGAGATGCTGTCTCCCTCTATCCCCCATGAGATTGGAAGTTCCTTGAGGGCAGGAACTCCTTGGATGTTTTTCATTGTACTTGGCACATAGTAGGGCTAAAATAATGCTTGTTGGTTGATTGATGATGATGATTATAATGTTGACAGAGATCTTTAGGGGAATTCTGTAAAGGAATTGGCCTCAGAGAGGGAACATGGCTCAGAAAAGGGCCCAAGCCAGGTCTCAAACATGGGTCTTTCTTCTGACTCTCCGAACTGATGTTCTTTGTTTTGGGCCACTCTCTCCAGCCCCACCCTTCTACCAAAATTGGTTTGTCCAAAGGCCAACATTTTTCGTTCCTCCTTTCAAGATGATGAGGACAATCTCTACATTGTTATTTGTTCACTTTTCAATCATGCTTGACTCTCCATGACCCGATTTCAGATTTTCTCGACAAAGATACTGAAATGCTTTGCCATTTCCTTCTCCAGCTCATTTTTACAGATGAAGCCAAAAGGTGAAGTAACTTGCCCACGGTCACACAGAATCATCTTTGAACCTAGGAAGACAAGTCTTCCTGATTCCAGGGGTGAAGATGGGATTAATCCTACCCTGCCTATTTTTCAGTCGAATCACCAAAACTGTAAACACCCCATTTAATTCTTAAATAGGGGAAATCTGCAACTCATGTGTGCACCTCTATACATTGTAGTGCCACCTAAGTGCCCCAATTCCTATATAGTGTACCTCTAAGGTCCCATAACACAAACTTTCTTCTGTCATTTTCTAAATGGAATTGACTGGGGATTTTCCTGCAGGACATCATATTTAGAAGGTATCAGTAATACTTACAATCCTTTTAGAACCAAAATACAACAGAACTCAGTGCCTAACTTGCAAGAATGGGGTAGGAAAAGACCCAAGATTTCGCTGGTGCAGGGAATTCCTAAATGAGGAAACTCCTCTTATCAGTGGAAGCCAGTCTCTTGGTCTGAGACTGATCCTGTGGGTCCTATGATCTACAACTTCTTCTCATTCTGACATTCCGCCTGAAGCCTTAACTTCTTCATTAAAAATCGGTTGCTTTGGGGGGCAGCTAGATAGCTCAGTGGATTGAGAGTCAGGCCTAGAGACAGGAGGTATTAGGTTCAAATCTGGCATCAGACACTTCCCAGGTGTGTGGCCCTGGGCAAGTCACTTGACCCCCATTGCCCACCCTTACCACTGTTCCACCTAGGAGACAATACACAGAAGTTAAGGGATTAAAAAAATCGGTTGCTTTCTCGTCTCTGGAGTGTTACAGAGATAGAACAAGTCACAATTGATCAGTCTAGAAAATATGGGCTCTAGGGAAACGAGGGGGCCCTCCGTCTCAGGATAGAAGTCAATGTGTTCACTGACACTGACACCCTAATGATCCCTGGTAGGTACCATGCCCCAGGGTCTTTTTCTGACCCATGGCCTGAAGTCAGATCTCCACCACAGACACAGCCCAAGACCCCAAAAGAACATTTCTGCATACACAAAACAATGATTATCTAAGAAACCATGAGTCTTTGTTTCCTACTCTTTGCCTTTTCAAGTTACATAATAAATTATACCTGTGGCTTTAAAAATTGTCCAGCATGGGTGATGTTTCCTTCTGTACTTCTTTTGTTTGGTGCATTTGTTAAAAGAGTAAATGACTTTCTTTTTCTGACAACAATATTGCTGAACCCTCATTGCATTTAAAAGGAAAAAAACCCTTCTAAAAGATAAGAATGTTTCAGCCATTGTGATCATATACAAAAAAATATATGCCCCTTTCTGGACCCTGGGTCCCACACCTCTTTCTTAGAAAGAGGTCTAGAGGTATTAGAAAGAGGTCTAGAGGACTTGAGGTCTTAGGAAGCTGGACATCACACTGATCAGACATCTTTATAACT